>NC_074720.1:44387270-44687270 GCF_947242115.1 Biomphalaria glabrata | reverse complement strand
GATATCATGTGGTCATGCCTGATTCTCAATACAGTAACAACAGAAAAAAAAAATGTTTACATAAAACGTAAAGGTCTGCCCTTGTTCTTGATTTCTTGGAGTTACTCTTTTCTTTCCCTTTTCTTGGGTTTTCACGTGTTCGCTCCTGGTTCCTCATTGTTTTTTCCGTTCCTTGACTTGACGGCCTAATGTTCCATTTCGATATGATTCTCTGTTTTAATCGAATGAGATCTCTCGTTTTCTCCTGCCTAACTCGCTCGTCTTTGTAGATCAAAACTTTGGTTAAAGTCTTTACTGTCACAAGGTCAAGGCGTGGCCTTCGTGATTGTGTACTGTCTTGAATTGTCTTAACTCTTGTCAATTTTAAGGGGCGATCACTGTTTTTTTTTTTTTTATTTGGAGTACTAGCTTTTTTAATGATATGGTTACAGGGTCTTTAAACATATAAAAAGGATCATATAGGATATATATCTATACACACGCATACACACTCGCATACACATATTCATATATATATTCCCTTTTCTTTAAGTTAATGGACAATCTTGGTATTTTTATGTAGCGCTATATTGTTTCACTTTGCGTTCAATAATTTTCTTAAAAATGTGATCTAATAATACTTTGTCATATCTAGAACTTTTTTTTTTCTTTTTCTTTTTTTTTTTTAGGAAACCTCAGCTTTTTAGCTTTTGACTTCAGTTGTCTAGCTTAGTACAACCTAGGAATCTTTGGGCTTTTGCCTCTTTTCTTTGCCTCTTTTTTGGGCGTTGCCTCTTTTTTGGGCTCTTGGCCTCTTTTTTGAGATTCTTTTTATTTTTTTTTATTATTTTTTTCTTCAAAAATAACACACAAAGCATCATTCTAAATTAATAATAACGCAAGGAAAATTTCATAAAAAAAAAAACAAAACATTTTTATAAAAGTCATATTCCAGGATTTACAGTACGATCGCGGAGTAGGCTGCATCGAAGATCCATAAAATGGTTACAGTAAGGGGTCCAGAATATGATGACAGCAGAGGTTCAAAAAAATGATGACAGCAAAGGTCCAGAAAAAGGTGACAGCAAAGTTCCATAAAATAATGACAGCAAATGTCCAGAAATTGGTGAAAAAAACATTCACAAAATATTTTGAAAGTGTTCCATTTTATATTATTTTTGCAACAATTTTTTTCTTTAAAACCTAAGACAAACGACCTCCATCCTATGTACATTCAGGTATCCTAGGGTCTGCTAGATTTATAAAAATGTACATATAATGAAGCAATTTGGTTTCTATTAAAGTAGAGAGCTCAAAGTAAAAATGTGTATGAAGAGCTTAAAAACTTATTTTATTTTGGCATATAACTCATTTTAAGATTAAATTTATTTTTATTATTATTTATTGTAATAGTGTTTTTTTTTTAAATTTTCGGTTACTTTTTTATTTTTTTTTAACAATTTAGTAGTCCATTTGGTCCATTTTCATGAAATCCTGTCCATTTTGGGTTGTCTTGAAAATTAATTAGTTTGGTCAAAGGGATGTAACCAAAAGAAAATGCCAGCTTGCATCTTCCAGTCCTAATTGTCTCTCTTGTTGAAAAAAAAAATAATAATTTATAGGTAATTTTTAGTAATTATAATTTTAAAGCAAATAAATGATGTATTAAATACATACACATGCACATTTTTAATAGTTATTACTTATACAAACACACACACCAATACATTCAAACTTATTTTCTTCATTGTTTAAACAGACGTTAAACGTTGTCCAAAGTTTATTGATATGGACTGTTAATGTCAGGGTTATGTATGGAATAATAAAATGCATTGTTTATTTGTTGTAACTTTGGTATGAGTTATATCCATGTTTTCTGTACTTTGAGGTTATGAATGTGATAAGTCTGCACGTGATGTAAACTTATTTTCTTATTTTCTTTCTATGTGTTTGAGAAAGTGTAAGTATGATTGTTCTTCGTTATCTCTGCAGAATAAAAGACCACCGCATCCCTAAACGACTCTTGTATGGCCAACTAAGCGAAGGAAAGCGCTCTCAGGGTTGTCAAATATAGCGCTTCAGGGACACCCTCAAAGCTTCTGTGAAGGCGTTTAGCATAGACCCAGCCACCTGGGAGACAGAGGCACATGACAGAGCATCATGGCGTCGCGCTGTGAAAACTGGCTCACAGGTTGCTGAGGAAAAAAGAATAACGCTGGCAGAAGAAAAACGCCAGAGAAGAAAAGCAAGTCAAACGACACTAGCTCCAACTGGAATAACCTGCCAAGTGTGCGGCCGAACATTCCAGGCTCACATAGGTCTCACCAGCCACATGAGGAGGCATAAAACCCCAGTGCAAAGCCCTCAGCCCCCTGGATGACAAAGTGGTCATCCTCGAACCACGATGGACGAACTATATCTATATATCTCTTTGTGGAACAAGAAGTTAGATCGTAATAAATACAAGTGTATCTGAGATATTGTATTTTGAACGTATTGAAAATTGTATATTTCAAGTATGATTGGCCCTTCAACTTGTTTTTTTAAAGTATACTCTTATAAAGATTCAGTCTTTGTTTTGTATTCAAATAATCAATCACATTCCACGTTTGTAAAAAGTTAAGACTAGGGGCCCTTCTACAGTCATTCGAAAAAACACACGACTTGTTTTGTTTGGTTATTAATTAAAGTAGTTTGATTTCCTTTCAGAATTTGAGATCTATAGAGTAGAAAATGATCTGATCATCTGCTTCGTTAACGAACAATGTTGCCAGCACCAGTCTGAAAGTGTTTTTTTTTACCGAAATTACGATACAATACTGGGTTTGGATGGACTTAGAATAGCTAAGGACAATTATGAAATTGTATATCTTTGTCGAGATATCAAACCAAGATTTCAGTGTCGGGAGCCAAACGGTTGACTGGTTACTCTTTATGTAGTATCGTGCTGCAAAATAATGGACATTAGGTTCTTCAAGATATATAAAGAACGTATCAAACGTATATTTGGTTGTTTATAAAAACGTACAAGTTTTAATAACTTTTAATTGTAGGTTTCAAAAATAATTAGAAGATAATGGATGTTTTAGATTTCTTATAATATACAATTGTAACATATTTATCTAATTATTATGCCTATTTAATTCTAAAACTAAAACAAATATTTTTTTATTATAAAAAATTCAAAAATTTTCTTTAGAAAATGTCAATAGAGTTCTCTATGTCACTCTGTTACGAAAATAATGTACGGAAAGGTCAACCTTCAAAGGTAGATAACTGTTGGAAAAAAGGTTTATCTATTTTTAATATGTATAAGTATTACTAGACTAACAATTTTAAAGGTCAACCGTAAGAAAATATGACACATAAATCCTTTTTTTTTTGTTTGGCTTATTCTTTTAGAATAATCTATAACGTTTTAGTTATTTAAAGTTACAGATTTAAAAATAAATGTTTATGAAGTATAGCCGAAAAAGAAGATTAAGATTTATCATTCAAAAAGAAAATTTATTTGAAAGTAATTTATATAGACTCAAATTTTAAATTTTCATATAGGACGTGTGGCTTTGTCCGTTAAATGGTGGCTTTTGGAGCCAAAAGTACGAGGTTCAAATCTCTCTGTAAGCATAAACATATACAAATTTTTTTTGTCGAAAACAAAAAACAAAAATCTGTACAACGAAATCGTAAGTAAATAATGATAATTTTGTCTAAATATATATATATATATATTCTTAGAAAAAAAAACAATAGTAAGTCTAATGTATTGTTTTTTATTGTTCATATACATTTTCAAAACATTTTATGTCTTTAATTGAACAGATATCTAGAACTTTTTTTTTTCTTTTTCTTTTTTTTTTTAGGAAACCTCAGCTTTTTAGCTTTTGACTTCAGTTGTCTAGCTTAGTACATCCTAGGAATCTATGGGCTTTTGCCTCTTTTCTTTGCCTCTTTTTTAGGCGTTGCCTCTTTTTTGGGCTCTTGGCCTCTTTTTTGAGATTCTTTTTATTTTTTTTATTATTATTTTTTTTCTTTAAAGAAAACACACAAAGCATCATTCTAAATTAATAATAACGTAAGGAAAATTTCATAAAAAAAAAACATTTTTATCAAAGTCATATTCCAGGATTTACAGTACGATCGCGGAGTAGGCTGCATCGAAGATCCATAAAATGGTTACAGCAAGTGGTCCAGAATATGATGACAGCAGAGGCTCAAAAAAATGATGACAGCAAAGGTCCAGAAAAAGGTGACAGCAAAGGTCCATAAAATGATGACAGCAAATGTCCAGAAATTGGTGAAAAAAACATTCACAAAATATTTTGAAAGTGTTCCTTAAAATAAGTATTGCCAAAATATATTTTAAATATTTTTTTTAAAGACTTATAAGTTATTAGCATTCATTTTAATTTATATTATTTTTGCAACAATTTTTTTCTTTAAAACCTAAGACAAACGACCTCCATCCTATGTACATTTCAGAATCCTAGGGTCTGCTAGATTTATAAAAATGTACATATAATGAAGCAATTTGGTTTCTATTAAAGTAGAGAGCTCAAAGTAAAAATGTGTATAAAGAGCTTAAAAACTTATTTTATTTTGGCATATAACTCATTTTAAGATTAAATTTTTTTTTATTATTATTTATTGTAATAGTGGTTTTTTTTTAAATTTTCTGTTACTTTTTTATTTTTTTTTAACAATTTAGTAGTCCATTTGGTCCATTTTCATGAAATCCTGTCCATTTTGGGTTGTTTTGAAAATTTATTAGTTTGGTCAAAGGGATGTAACCAAAAGAAAATGCCAGCTTGCATCTTCCAGTCCTAATTGTCTCTCTTGTTGAAAAAAAAAAATAATTTATAGGTAATTTTTAGTAATTATAATTTTAAAGCAAATAAATGATGTATTAAATACATACACATGCACATTTTTAATAGTTATTACTTATACAAACACACACACCAATACATTCAAACCTATTTTCTTCATTGTTTAAACAGACGTTAAACGTTGTCCAAAGTTTATCAATATAGTCCGTTAATGTCAGGGTTATGTATGGAATAATAAAATGCATTGTTTATTTGTTGTAACTTTGGTATGAGTTATATCCATGTTTTCTGTACTTTGAGGTTATGAATGTGATAAGTCTGCACGTGATGTAAACTTATTTTCTTATTTTCTTTCTATGTGTTTGAGAAAGTGTAAGTATGATTGTTCTTCGTTATCTCTGCAGAATAAAAGACCACCGCATCCCTAAACGACTCTTGTATGGCCAACTAAGCGAAGGAAAGCGCTCTCAGGGTTGTCAAAGATAGCGCTTCAGGGACACCCTCAAAGCTTCTGTGAAGGCGTTTAGCATAGACCCAGCCACCTGGGAGACAGAGGCACATGACAGAGCATCATGGCGTCGCGCTGTGAAAACTGGCTCACAGGTTGCTGAGGAAAAAAGAATAACGCTGGCAGAAGAAAAACGCCAGAGAAGAAAAGCAAGTCAAAAGACACTAGCTCCAACTGGAATAACCTGCCAAGTGTGCAGCCGAACATTCCGGGCTCACATAGGTCTCACCAGCCACATGAGGAGGCATAAAACCCCAGTGCAAAGCTTTCAGCCCCCTGGATGACAAAGTGGTCATCCTCGAACCACGATGGACGAACTATATCTATATATCTCTTTGTGGAACAAGAAGTTAGATCGTAATAAATACAAGTGTATCTGAGATATTGTATTTTGAACGTATTGAAAATTGTATATTTCAAGTATGATTGGCCCTTCAACTTGTTTTTTTAAAGTATACTCTTATAAAGATTCAGTCTTTGTTTTGTATTCAAATAATCAATCACATTCCACGTTTGTAAAAAAGTTAAGACTAGGGGCCCTTCTACAGTCATTCGAAAGTACACACGACTTGTTTTGTTTGGTTATTAATTAAAGTAGTTGGATTTCCTTTCAGAATTTGCGATCTATAGAGTAGAAAATGATCTGATCATCTGCTTCGTTAACGAACAATGTTGCCAGCACCAGTCTGAAAGTGTTTTTTTTTACCCAAATTACGATACAATACTGGGTTTGGATGGACTTAGAATAGCTAAGGACAATTATGAAATTGTAATATCTTTGTCGAGATATCAAACCAAGATTTCAGTGTCGGGAGCCAAACGGTTGACTGGTTACTCTTTATGTAGTATCATGCTGCAAAATAATGGACATTAGGTTCTTCAAGATATATAAAGAACGTATAAAACGTATATTTGGTTGTTTATAAAAACGTACAAGTTTTAATAACTTTTAATTGTAGGTTTCAAAAATAATTAGAAGATAATGGATGTTTTAGATTTTTTATAATATACAATTGTAAAATATTTATCTAATTATTATGCCTATTTAATTCTAAAACTAAAACAAATATTTTTTTATTATAAAAAATGCAAAAATTTTCTTTAGAAAATGTCAATAGAGTTCTCTATGTCACTCTGTCACGAAAATAATGTACGGAAAGGTCAACCTTCAAAGGTAGATAACTGTTGGAAAAAAGGTTTATCTATTTTTAATATGTATAAGTATTACTAGACTAACAATTTTAAAGGTCAACCGTAAGAAAATATGACACATAAAACCTTTTTTTTTGTTTAGCTTATTCTTTTAGAATAATCTATAACGTTTTAGTTATTTAAAGTTACAGATTTAAAAAAAAAATGTTTATGAAGTATAGCCGAAAAAGAAGATTAAGATTTATCATTCAAAAAGAAAATTTATTTGAAAGTAATTTATATACTCTCAATTTTTAAATTTTCATATAGGACGTGTGGCTTTGTCCGTTAAATGGTGGCTTTTGGAGCCAAAAGTACGAGGTTCAAATCTCTCTGTAAGCATAAACATATACAAATTTTTTTTGTCGAAAACAAAAAACAAAAATCTGTACAACGAAATCGTAAGTAAATAATGATAATTTTGTCTAAATATATATATATATATATTCTTAGAAAAAAAAACAATAGTAAGTCTAATGTATTGTTTTTTATTGTTCATATACATTTTCAAAACTTTTTATGTCTTTAAGTGAACAGATATCTAGAACTTTTCTTTTTTTTTTTTTTTTTTTTTTTTTAGGAAACGTCAGCTTTTTAGCTTTTGACTTTAGATGTCTAGTTTAGTACATCCTAGGAATCCTTGGGCTTTTGCCTCTTTTCTTTGCCTCTTTTTTGGGCGTTGCCTCTTTTTTGGGCTCTTGGCCTCTTTATTGGGCTTCTTTTTATTTTTATTTTTTTTTTATTATTTTTTTTCTTCAAAGAAAACACACAAAGCATCATTCTAAATTAATAATAACGCAAGGAAAATTTCATTAAAAAAAAAAACATTTTTATCAAAGTCATATTCCAGGATTTACAGTATGATCGCGGAGTAGGCTGCATCGAAGATCCATAAAATGGTGACAGCAAGGGGTCCAGAAATAGATGACAGCAGAGGTTCAAAAAAATGATGACAGCAAAGGTCCAGAAAAAGGTGACAGCAAAGGTCCATAAAATGATGACAGCAAATGTCCAGAAATTGGTGAAAAAAACATTCACAAAATATTTAGAAAGTGTTCCTTAAAATAAATATTGCCAAACTATATTTTAAATTTTTTTTTAAAGACTTATAAGTTATTAGCATTCATTTTTATTTATATTATTTTTGCAACAATTTTTTTCTTTAAAACCTAAGACAAACGACCTCCATCCTATATCCTTGGGAATGTCCTGGGGTCTGCTAGATTTATAAAAATGTACATATAATGAAGCAATTTGGTTTCTATTAAAGAACAGAGCTCAAAGTAAAAATGTGTATAAAGAGCTTAAAAAATTATTTCATTTTGGCATATAACTCATTTTAAGATAAAATTTATTTTTATTATTATTTATTGTAATAGTGTTTTTTTTTTTAATTTTCTGTTTCTGTTTTATTTTTTTTAACAATTTAGTAGTCCATTTGGTCCATTTTCATGAAATCCTGTCCTGTTTGGGTTGTCTTGAAAATTTATTAATTTGGTCAAAGGGATGTAACCAAAAGAAATTGCCAGCTTGCATCTTCCAGTCCTAATTGTCTCTCTTGTTGAAAAAAAAAATTAATAAATAATTTATAGGTAATTTTTTAGTAATTATAATTTTAAAGCAAATAAATGATGTATTAAATACATACACATGCACATTTTTAATAGTTATTACTTATACAAACACACACACCAATACATTCAAACTTATTTTCTTCATTGTTTACACAGACGTTAAACGTTGTCCAAAGTTTAATTACAGTATTTGTTAATGTCAGGGTTATGTATGGAATAATAAAATGCATTGTTTATTTGTTGTAACTTTGGTATGAGTTATATCCATGTTTTATGTACTTTGAGGTTATGAATGTGATAAGTCTGCACGTGATGTAAACTTATTTTCTTAATTTTCTTTCTATGTGTTTGAGAAAGTGTAAGTATGATTGTTCTTCGTTATCTCTGCAGAATAAAAGACCACCGCATCCCTAAACGACTCTTGTATGGCCAACAAAGCGAAGGAAAGCGCTCTCAGGGTTGTCAAAGATAGCGCATCAGGGACAACCTCAAAGCTTCTCTGAAGACGTTTAGCATAGACCCAGCCACCTGGGAGACAGAGGCACATGACAGAGCATCATAGCGTCGCGCTGTGAAAACTGGCTCACAGGTTGCTGAGGAAAAAAGAATAACGCTGGCAGAAGAAAAACGCCAGAGAAGAAAAGCAAATCAAACGACACTAGCTCCAGCTGGAATAACCTGCCAAGTGTGCGGCCGAACATTCCGGGCTTACATAGGTCTCACCAGCCACATGAGGAGGCATAAAACCCCAGTGCAAAGCTTTCAGCCCCCTGGATGACAAAGTGGTCATCCTCGAACCACGATGGACGAACTATATCTATATATCTCTTAGTGGAACAAGAAGTTAGATCGTAATTAATACAAGTGTATCTGAGATATTGTATTTTGAACGTATTTAAAATTGTATATTTCAAGTATGATTGGCCCTTCAACTTGTTTTTTTAAAGTATACTCTTATAAAGATTCAGTCTTTGTTTTGTATTCAAATAATCAATCACATTCCATGTTTGTAAAAAGTTAAGACTAGTGGCCCTTCTACAGTCATTCGAAAGTACACACGACTTGTTTTGTTTGGTTATTAATTAAAGTAGTTGGATTTTTTTTCAGAATTTGCGATCATCTATATAGTAGAAAATGATCTGATCATCTGCTTTGTTAACGGACAATGTTGCCAGCACCAGTCTGAAAGTGTTTTTTTTTACCCAAATTACGATACAATACTGGGTTTGAATGGACTTAGAATAGCTAAGAACAATTATGAAATTGTAATATCTTTGTCGAGATATCAAACCAAGATTTCAGTGTCGGGAGCCAAACGGTTGACTGGTTACTCTTAATGTAGTATTACTCGGTAAAATAATGGACATTAGGTTCTTCAAGATATATAAAGAACGTATAAAACGTATATTTGGTTGTTTATAAAAACGTACAAGTTTTAATAACTTTTAATTGTAGGTTTCAAAAATAATTAGAAGATAATGGATGTTTTAGATTTTTTATAATATACAATTGTAAAATATTTATCTAATTATTATGCCTATTTAATTCTAAAACTGAAACAAATATTTTTTTATTATAAAAAATGCAAAAGTTTTCTTTAGAAAATGTCAATAGAGTTCTCTATGTCACTCTGTTACGAAAATAATGTACGGAAAGGTCAACCTTCAAAGGTAGATAACTGTTGGAAAAAAGGTTTATCTATTTTTAATATGTATAAGTATTACTAGGCTAACAATTTTAAAGGTCAACCGTAAGAAAATATGACACATAAAACCTTTTTTTTTGTTTGGCTTATTCTTTTAGAATAATCTATAAAGTTTTAGTTATTTAAAGTTACAAATTTAAAAAAAAATGTTTATTAAGTATAGCCGAAAAAGAAGATTAAGATTTATCATTCAAAAAGAAAATTTATTTGAAAGTAATTTTTAGAAATTCAAATTTTAAATCTTCATACAGGACGTGTGGCTTTGTCCGTTAAATGGTGGCTTTTGGAACCAAAGGTACGAGGTTCAAATCTCTCTGTAAGCATAAACATATACACATTTTTTTTGTCGAAAACAAAAAACAAAAATCTGTACAACGAAATCGTAAGTAAATAATGATAATTTTGTCTAAATATATATATATATATTCTTAGAAAAAAAAACAATAGCAAGTCCAATGTATTGTTTTTTATTGTTCATATACATTTTCAAAAACATTTGTCTTAAAGTGAATAGATATCTAGAACTTTTTTTTTTTTTTTTTTTTTTTTTTTTTTTTTTAGGAAACCTCAGCTTTTTAGCTTTTGACTTCAGTTGTCTAGCTTAGTACATCCTAGGAATCCTTGGGCTTTTGCCTCTTTTCTTTGCCTCTTTTTTAGGCGTTGCCTCTTTTTTGGGCTCTTGGCCTCTTTATTGGGCTTCTTTTTATTTTTCATTTTTTTAAATTTTTTTTTTCTTCAAAGAAAACACACAAAGCATCATTCTAAATTAATAATAACGTAAGGAAAATTTCATAAAAAAAAAACATTTTTATCAAAGTCATATTCCAGGATTTACAGTATGATCGCGGAGTAGGCTGCATCGAAGATCGATAAAATGGTGACAGTAAGGGATCCAGAAATAGATGACAGCAGAGGTTCAAAGAAATGATGACAGCAAAGGTCCAGAAAAAGGTGACAGCAAAGGTCCATAAAATGATGACAGCAAATGTCCAGAAATTGGTGAAAAAAACATTCACAAAATATTTTGAAAGTGTTCCTTAAAATAAATATTGCCAAACTATATTTTAAATATTTTTTTAAAGACTTATAAGTTATTAGCATTCTTTTTTATTTATATTATTTTTGCAACAAATTTGTTCTTTAAAACCTAAGACAAACGACCTCCATCCTATATCCTTGGGAATTTCCTGGGGTCTGCTAGATTTTTAAAAATGTACATATAATGAAGCAATTTGGTTTCTATTAAAGTACAGAGCTCAAAGTAAAAATGTGTATGAAGAGCTTAAAAAATTATTTCATTTTGGCATATAACTCATTTTAAGATAAAATTTATTTTTATTATTATTTATTGTAATAGTGTTTTTTTTTTTAATTTTCTGTTTCTGTTTTATTTTTTTTAACAATTTAGTAGTCCATTTGGTCCATTTTCATGAAATCCTGTCCTGTTTGGGTTGTCTTGAAAATTTATTAATTTGGTCAAAGGGATGTAACCAAAAGAAATTGCCAGCTTGCATCTTCCAGTCCTAATTGTCTCTCTTGTTGAAAAAAAAAATTAATAAATAATTTATAGGTAATTTTTTAGTAATTATAATTTTAAAGCAAATAAATGATGTATTAAATACATACACATGCACATTTTTAATAGTTATTACTTATACAAACACACACACCAATACATTCAAACTTATTTTCTTCATTGTTTACACAGACGTTAAACGTTGTCCAATGTTTAACTAATGTATTTGTTAATGTCAGGGTTATGTATGGAATAATAAAATGCATTGTTTATTTGTTGTAACTTTGGTATGAGTTATATCCATGTTTTATGTACTTTGAGGTTATGAATGTGATAAGTCTGCACGTGATGTAAACTTATTTTCTTAATTTTCTTTCTATGTGTTTGAGAAAGAGTAAGTATGTTTGTCCTTCGTTATCTATGCAGAATGGAAGACCACCGCATCACTAAACGACTCTTGTATGGCCAACTAAGCGAAGGAAAGCGCTCTCAGGGTTGTCAAAGATAGCGCTTCAGGGACAACCTCAAAGCTTCTCTGAAGACGTTTAGCATAGACCCAGCCACCTGGGAGACAGAGGCACATGACAGAGCATCATGGCGTCGCGCTGTGAAAACTGGCTCACAGGTTGCTGAGGAAAAAAGAATAACGCTGGCAGAAGAAAAACGCCAGAGAAGAAAAGCAAATCAAACGACACTAGCTCCAGCTGGAATAACCTGCCAAGTGTGCGGCCGAACATTCCGGGCTCACATAGGTCTCACCAGCCACATGAGGAGGCATAAAACCCCAGTGCAAAGCTTTCAGCCCCCTGGATGACAAAGTGGTCATCCTCGAACCACGATGGACGAACTATATCTATATATCTCTTAGTGGAACAAGAAGTTAGATCGTAATAAATACAAGTGTATCTGAGATATTGTATTTTGAACGTATTGAAAATTGTATATTTCAAGTATGATTGGCCCTTCAACTTGTTTTTTTAAAGTATACTCTTATAAAGATTCAGTCTTTGTTTTGTATTCAAATAATCAATCACATTCCACGTTTGTAAAAAAGTTAAGACTAGGGGCCCTTCTACAGTCATTCGAAAGTACACACGACTTGTTTTGTTTGGTTATTAATTAAAGTAGTTGGATTTCCTTTCAGAATTTGCGATCTATAGAGTAGAAAATGATCTGATCATCTGCTTCGTTAACGAACAATGTTGCCAGCACCAGTCTGAAAGTGTTTTTTTTTACCCAAATTACGATACAATACTGGGTTTGGATGGACTTAGAATAGCTAAGGACAATTATGAAATTGTAATATCTTTGTCGAGATATCAAACCAAGATTTCAGTGTCGGGAGCCAAACGGTTGACTGGTTACTCTTTATGTAGTATCATGCTGCAAAATAATGGACATTAGGTTCTTCAAGATATATAAAGAACGTATAAAACGTATATTTGGTTGTTTATAAAAACGTACAAGTTTTAATAACTTTTAATTGTAGGTTTCAAAAATAATTAGAAGATAATGGATGTTTTAGATTTTTTATAATATACAATTGTAAAATATTTATCTAATTATTATGCCTATTTAATTCTAAAACTAAAACAAATATTTTTTTATTATAAAAAATGCAAAAATTTTCTTTAGAAAATGTCAATAGAGTTCTCTATGTCACTCTGTCACGAAAATAATGTACGGAAAGGTCAACCTTCAAAGGTAGATAACTGTTGGAAAAAAGGTTTATCTATTTTTAATATGTATAAGTATTACTAGACTAACAATTTTAAAGGTCAACCGTAAGAAAATATGACACATAAAACCTTTTTTTTTGTTTAGCTTATTCTTTTAGAATAATCTATAACGTTTTAGTTATTTAAAGTTACAGATTTAAAAAAAAAATGTTTATGAAGTATAGCCGAAAAAGAAGATTAAGATTTATCATTCAAAAAGAAAATTTATTTGAAAGTAATTTATATACTCTCAATTTTTAAATTTTCATATAGGACGTGTGGCTTTGTCCGTTAAATGGTGGCTTTTGGAGCCAAAAGTACGAGGTTCAAATCTCTCTGTAAGCATAAACATATACAAATTTTTTTTGTCGAAAACAAAAAACAAAAATCTGTACAACGAAATCGTAAGTAAATAATGATAATTTTGTCTAAATATATATATATATATATTCTTAGAAAAAAAAACAATAGTAAGTCTAATGTATTGTTTTTTATTGTTCATATACATTTTCAAAACTTTTTATGTCTTTAAGTGAACAGATATCTAGAACTTTTCTTTTTTTTTTTTTTTTTTTTTTTTTAGGAAACGTCAGCTTTTTAGCTTTTGACTTTAGATGTCTAGTTTAGTACATCCTAGGAATCCTTGGGCTTTTGCCTCTTTTCTTTGCCTCTTTTTTGGGCGTTGCCTCTTTTTTGGGCTCTTGGCCTCTTTATTGGGCTTCTTTTTATTTTTATTTTTTTTTTATTATTTTTTTTCTTCAAAGAAAACACACAAAGCATCATTCTAAATTAATAATAACGCAAGGAAAATTTCATTAAAAAAAAAAACATTTTTATCAAAGTCATATTCCAGGATTTACAGTATGATCGCGGAGTAGGCTGCATCGAAGATCCATAAAATGGTGACAGCAAGGGGTCCAGAAATAGATGA
The DNA here is from genome assembly GCF_947242115.1 of Biomphalaria glabrata. Taxonomy (NCBI): domain Eukaryota; kingdom Metazoa; phylum Mollusca; class Gastropoda; family Planorbidae; genus Biomphalaria; species Biomphalaria glabrata. The sequence continues at coordinate 44,673,319 of NC_074720.1, read as the reverse complement.
CAGCAGAGGTTCAAAAAAATGATGACAGCAAAGGTCCAGAAAAAGGTGACAGCAAAGGTCCATAAAATGATGACAGCAAATGTCCAGAAATTGGTGAAAAAAACATTCACAAAATATTTAGAAAGTGTTCCTTAAAATAAATATTGCCAAACTATATTTTAAATTTTTTTTTAAAGACTTATAAGTTATTAGCATTCATTTTTATTTATATTATTTTTGCAACAATTTTTTTCTTTAAAACCTAAGACAAACGACCTCCATCCTATATCCTTGGGAATGTCCTGGGGTCTGCTAGATTTATAAAAATGTACATATAATGAAGCAATTTGGTTTCTATTAAAGAACAGAGCTCAAAGTAAAAATGTGTATAAAGAGCTTAAAAAATTATTTCATTTTGGCATATAACTCATTTTAAGATAAAATTTATTTTTATTATTATTTATTGTAATAGTGTTTTTTTTTTTAATTTTCTGTTTCTGTTTTATTTTTTTTAACAATTTAGTAGTCCATTTGGTCCATTTTCATGAAATCCTGTCCTGTTTGGGTTGTCTTGAAAATTTATTAATTTGGTCAAAGGGATGTAACCAAAAGAAATTGCCAGCTTGCATCTTCCAGTCCTAATTGTCTCTCTTGTTGAAAAAAAAAATTAATAAATAATTTATAGGTAATTTTTTAGTAATTATAATTTTAAAGCAAATAAATGATGTATTAAATACATACACATGCACATTTTTAATAGTTATTACTTATACAAACACACACACCAATACATTCAAACTTATTTTCTTCATTGTTTACACAGACGTTAAACGTTGTCCAAAGTTTAATTACAGTATTTGTTAATGTCAGGGTTATGTATGGAATAATAAAATGCATTGTTTATTTGTTGTAACTTTGGTATGAGTTATATCCATGTTTTATGTACTTTGAGGTTATGAATGTGATAAGTCTGCACGTGATGTAAACTTATTTTCTTAATTTTCTTTCTATGTGTTTGAGAAAGTGTAAGTATGATTGTTCTTCGTTATCTCTGCAGAATAAAAGACCACCGCATCCCTAAACGACTCTTGTATGGCCAACAAAGCGAAGGAAAGCGCTCTCAGGGTTGTCAAAGATAGCGCATCAGGGACAACCTCAAAGCTTCTCTGAAGACGTTTAGCATAGACCCAGCCACCTGGGAGACAGAGGCACATGACAGAGCATCATAGCGTCGCGCTGTGAAAACTGGCTCACAGGTTGCTGAGGAAAAAAGAATAACGCTGGCAGAAGAAAAACGCCAGAGAAGAAAAGCAAATCAAACGACACTAGCTCCAGCTGGAATAACCTGCCAAGTGTGCGGCCGAACATTCCGGGCTTACATAGGTCTCACCAGCCACATGAGGAGGCATAAAACCCCAGTGCAAAGCTTTCAGCCCCCTGGATGACAAAGTGGTCATCCTCGAACCACGATGGACGAACTATATCTATATATCTCTTAGTGGAACAAGAAGTTAGATCGTAATTAATACAAGTGTATCTGAGATATTGTATTTTGAACGTATTTAAAATTGTATATTTCAAGTATGATTGGCCCTTCAACTTGTTTTTTTAAAGTATACTCTTATAAAGATTCAGTCTTTGTTTTGTATTCAAATAATCAATCACATTCCATGTTTGTAAAAAGTTAAGACTAGTGGCCCTTCTACAGTCATTCGAAAGTACACACGACTTGTTTTGTTTGGTTATTAATTAAAGTAGTTGGATTTTTTTTCAGAATTTGCGATCATCTATATAGTAGAAAATGATCTGATCATCTGCTTTGTTAACGGACAATGTTGCCAGCACCAGTCTGAAAGTGTTTTTTTTTACCCAAATTACGATACAATACTGGGTTTGGATGGACTTAGAATAGCTAAGAACAATTATGAAATTGTAATATCTTTGTCGAGATATCAAACCAAGATTTCAGTGTCGGGAGCCAAACGGTTGACTGGTTACTCTTAATGTAGTATTACTCGGTAAAATAATGGACATTAGGTTCTTCAAGATATATAAAGAACGTATAAAACGTATATTTGGTTGTTTATAAAAACGTACAAGTTTTAATAACTTTTAATTGTAGGTTTCAAAAATAATTAGAAGATAATGGATGTTTTAGATTTTTTATAATATACAATTGTAAAATATTTATCTAATAATTATGCCTATTTAATTCTGAAACAAAAACAAATATTTTTTTATTATAAAAAATGCAAAAATTTTCTTTAGAAAATGTCAATAGAGTTCTCTATGTCACTCTGTCACGAAAATAATGTACGGAAAGGTCAACCTTCAAAGGTAGATAACTGTTGGAAAAAAGGTTTATCTATTTTTAATATGTATAAGTATTACTAGACTAACAATTTTAAAGGTCAACCGTAAGAAAATATGACACATAAAACCTTTTTTTTTTTTGTTTGGCTTATTCTTTTAGAATAATCTATAAAGTTTTAGTTATTTAAAGTTACAAATTAAAAAAAAATGTTTATTAAGTATAGCCGAAAAAGAAGATTAAGATTTATCATTTAAAAAAGAAAATTTATTTGCTAGTAATTTATAGAGATTCAAATTTTAAATCTACATACAGGACGTGTGGCTTTGTCCGTTAAATGGTGGCTTTTGGAACCAAAGGTACGAGGTTCAAATCTCTCTGTAAGCATAAACATATACACATTTTTTTGTCGAAAACAAAAAACAAAAATCTGTACAACGAAATCGTAAGTAAATAATGATAATTTTGTCTAAATATATATATATATTCTTAGAAAAAAAATAAGTCCAATGTATTGTTTTTTATTGTTCATATACATTTTCAAAAAATTTTATGTCTTTAAGAGAACAGATATTTAGAACTTTTTTTTTTCTTTTTTTTTTTTTTTTTTAGGAAACCTCAGCTTTTTAGCTTTTGACTTCAGTTGTCTAGCTTAGTACATCCTAGGAATCCTTGGGCTTTTGCCTCTTTTCTTTGCCTCTTTTTTGGGCGTTGCCTCTTTTTTGGGCTCTTGGCCTCTTTATTGGGCTTCTTTTTATTTATTTATTTTTTTTTTTTTTTCTTCAAAGAAAACACACAAAGCATCATTCTAAATTAATAATAACGCAAGAAAAATTTCTTTAAAAAAAAAAAACATTTTTATCAAAGTCATATTCCAGGATTTACAGTATGATCGCGGAGTAGGCTGCATCGAAGATCGATAAAATGGTGACAGCGAAGGGTCCAGAAATAGATGACAGCAGAGGTTCAAAGAAATGATGACAGCAAAGGTCCAGAAAAAGGTGACAGCAAAGGTCCATAAAACGATGACAGCAAATGTCCAGAAATTGGTGAAAAAACATTCACAAAATATTTTGAAAGTGTTCCTTAAAATAAGTGATGCCAAACTATATTTTAAATATTTTTTTATAGACTTATAAGTTATTAGCATTCATTTTTATTTATATTATTTTTGCAACATTTTTTTTCCTTAAACACCTAAGACAAACGATCTCCATCCTATATCCTTTAGAATTTTCTGGGGTCTGCTAGATTTATAAAAATTTACATATTATGAAGCAATTTGGTTTCTATTAAAGTGCAGAGCTCAAAGTAAAAATGTGTATGAAGAGCTTAAAAAATTATTTTATTTTGGCATATAACTCATTTTAAGATAAAATTTATTTTTATTATTATTTATTGTAATAGTGTTTTTTTTTTAATTTTCTGTTTCTGTTTTATTTTTTTTAACAATGTAGTAGTCCATTTGGTTTATTTTCATGAAATCCTGTCCTGTTTGGGTTGTCTTGAAAATTTATTAATTTGTTCAAAGGGATGTAACCAAAAGAAATTGCCAGCTTGCATCTTCCAGTCCTAATTGTCTCTCTTGTTGAAAAAAAAAAAAAAAATTATAGGTAATTTTTTAGTAATTATAATTTTAAAGCAAATAAATGATGTATTAAATACATACACGTGCACATTTTTAATAGGTATTACTTATACAAACACACACACCAATACATTCAAACTTATTTTCTTCATTGTTTAAACAGACGTTGAACGTTGTCCAAAGTTTATATATTCGGACAGTTAATGTCAGGGGTATGTATGGAATAATAAAATGCATTTATTATTTGTTGTAACTTTGGTATGAGTTATATCCATGTTTTATGTACTTTGAGGTTATGAATGTGATAAGTCTGTACGTAATGTAAACTTATTTTCTTAATTTTCTTTCTATGTGTTTGAGAAAGAGTAAGTATGTTTGTACTTCGTTATCTCTGCAGAATGGAAGACCACCGCATCCCTAAACGACTCTTGTATGGCCAACTAAGCGAAGGAAAGCGCTCTCAGGGTTGTCAAAGATAGCGCTTCAAGGACACCCTCAAAGCTTCTCTGAAGGCGTTTAGCATAGACCCAGCCACCTGGGAGACAGAGGCACATGACAGAGCATCATGGCGTTGCGCTGTGAAAACTGGCTCACAGGTTGCTGAGGAAAAAAGAATAACGCTGGCAGAAGAAAAGCGCCAGAGAAGAAAAGCAAATCAAACGACACTAGCTCCAGCTGGAATAACCTGCCAAGTGTGCGGCCGAACATTCCGGGCTCACATAGGTCTCACCAGCCACATGAGGAGGCATAAAACCCCAGTGCAAAGCCCTCAGCCCCCTGGATGACAAAGTGGTCATCCTCGAACCACGTTGGACGAACTATATCTATATATCTCTTTGTGGAACAAGAAGTTAGATCGTAATAAATACAAGTGTATCTGAGATATTGTATTTTGAACGTATTGAAAATTGTATATTTCAAGTATTATTGGCCCTTCAACTTGTTTTTTTAAAGTATACTCTTATAAAGATTCAGTCTTTGTTTTGTATTCAAATAATCAATCACATTCCATGTTTGTAAAAAGTTAAGACTAGTGGCCCTTCTACAGTCATTCGAAAGTACACACGACTTGTTTTGTTTGGTTATTAATTATAGTAGTTGGATTTCCTTTCAGAATTTGCGATCTATAGAGTAGAAAATGATCTGATCATCTGCTTCGTTAACGAACAATGTTGCCAGCACCAGTCTGAAAGTGTTTTTTTTACCCAAATTACGATACAATATTGGGTTTGGATGGACTTAGAATAGCTAAGAACAATTATGAAATTGTAATATCTTTGTCGAGATATCAAACCAAGATTTCAGTGTCGGGAGCCAAACGGTTGACTGGTTACTCTTTATGTAGTATCATGCTGCAAAATAATGGACATTAGGTTCTTCAAGATATATAAAGAACGTATAAAACGTATATTTGGTTGTTTATAAAAACGTACAAGTTTTAATAACTTTTAATTGTAGGTTTCAAAAATAATTAGAAGATAATGGATGTTTTAGATTTTTTATAATATACAATTGTAACATATTTATCTAATTATTATGCCTATTTAATTCTAAAACTAAAACAAATAATTTTTTATTAAAAAAAATGCAAATATTTTCTTTAGAAAATGTTAATAGAGTTCTCTATGTCACTCTGTTACGAAAATAATGTACGGAAAGGTCAACCTTCAAAGGTAGATAACTGTTGGAAAAAAGGTTTATCTATTTTTAATATGTATAAGTATTACTAGACTAACAATTTTAAAGGTCAACCGTAAGAAAATATGACACATAAAACCTTTTTTTATGTTTTGCTTATTCTTTTAGAATAATCTATAACGTTTTAGTTATTTAAAGTTACAGATTTAAAAAAAAATGTTTATGAAGTATAGCCGAAAAAGAAGATTAAGATTTATCATTCAAAAAGAAAATTTATTTGAAAGTAATTTACATAGACACAAATTTTAAATTTTCATATAGGACGTGTGGCTTTGTCCGTTAAATGGTGGCTTTTGGAGCCAAAGGTACGAGGTTCAAGTCTCTCTGTAAGCATAAACATATACACATTTTTTTTGTCGAAAACAAATAACAAAAATCTGTACAACGAAATCGTAAGTAAATAATGATAATTTTGTCTAAATATATATATATATTCTTAGAAAAAAAATAAGTCCAATGTATTGTTTTTTATTGTTCATATACATTTTCAAAAAATTTTATGTCTTTAAGGGAACAGATATTTAGAACTTTTTTTTTTCTTTTTTTTTTTTTTTTTTTAGGAATTCTCAGCTTTTTAGCTTTTGACTTCAGTTGTCTAGCTTAGTACATCCTAGGAATCCTTGGGCTTTTGCCTCTTTTCTTTGCCTCTTTTTTATGCGTTGCCTCTTTTTTGGGCGTTGCCTCTTTTTTGGGCGTTGCCTCTTTTTTGGGCTCTTGGGACCCTGAGCACCTGAAACAAACGGCCCCCCACGTTTTAGACATCCTCATATTCACGCCTTTAATTACTATGATTCTTCAGTCTCTAGATCTAAATAAAAATAATTTAATATTGTCTTGGTTTCAAGTGAGGCAACCCATAGAAATGTTTTGAAAAATATATGCTTAAACAACTTGTAGCAAAAGTCAATAACAGCCTAGACCCTCACCAATTTGCATACAAAGCAGCTAGAGGAACTGAGGATGCCATTCTTTTGCTTTTGGACCAGCTTTATAAGCATCTTGATATACCCAAAACGTATGCACGAGTCCTCTTCGTAGATTTCTCCTCGGCTTTCAATACCATACAGCCACATCTAATGATAAACAAACTGAGTAACTTAAATGTAAGCCCTTACTTTTAAGCATGGGTTCTAAATTTTTTAACCCAACGGCCCCAGTATGTTAAAGTCAACAACACCAAATCGTCAACTCGAGTACTATGTACGGGTGCTCCACAAGGTTGTGTACTGTCTCCTGTGCTATACACTCTTTACACTAATGACATAAGAAGCATCTATGACTCAGCTAAACTCATTAAGATCACTGATGATACTGCCATAGTCGGTCTTATTTCAGGAGACGAAACTCAGTATCGAAGCTCGATAGAAGAGTTTACAAACTGGTGCACCGACAACTTTCTAGAACTGAATGTAACAAAAACTAAAGAACTTATAATAGATTTTAGAAAGAAAAAACAAACTATACGTAAACTGCAAATAAACACTACATCTATAGAACAAGTAAAGGCATATAAATATCTAGGCGTTATCATCAACAACAAGCTTTCATGGGAAGACCACCTTGGAACTCTGACAAAGAAACAGCCCAGCGACTCTTTTTTCTATACAAACTCAACAGTTTTAAATTAAACAAGAAGATCCTTGAGACATTTTACGGCGCGACAGTACAAAATCTGCTAACATACGGAATAAGTTGTTGGCAAGGCAACGCCTCATCTAAACTGTTGCAACGTCTAGAAAACATCATTAAAAAAGCATCAAAAATTACACTCACAACATTACCACATTTAAAGGAACTTTTTGAACAAACGTGCCTAAGAAAAATCGAAAAAATTTTAGAACACAACGGCCACCCGCTCCATCAGAACTACGCCAGGTCGACGCGAAGTGGGCGACTGCTGTCAATAAAAACAAGAACGGAGCGGTACAAAAACTCGTTCGTACCTTACTCGGTCAGACTCTATCACCGCCACTCATTGATCAGGGAACATGAAATGCATCAAGATACCTGTGTGTAGTCGCTGAATGAACTCTTTATCTTGTATGTTGTATTTATGTGTATTTTTCTGTTGTGTTGTCTTTATATGAGAAACGAATCCTTGTAATCACAACAAATTTCCGTAAGGATCAATAAAGCAGTATTAGTCTTAGTCTTAGTCTTAGTCTTAGTCTAGAAATCATCCCAAACTTTCCCTGTCGTACAAGAAAAGCCGCAAATGTATACAATAAATATTTTAGCTTGAAACCTACCCAGCATAAGAAGTAACTCAAACTAATTTGCATGTTATACTAAGTACTTAAGTGTAGCAGCCCTGAGCACCTGAAAAAAACGCCCCCCCCCCACGTGTTAGACTTCCTCATATCCACGCCCCAAATTACTAAGAATCTTCAGTCTCTAGATCTAAATAAAAATAATTAAATATTGTCTTGGATTCAAGAGAGGCAACCCATAGAAATCATCCCAAACTTTCCCTGTTGTACAAGAAAAGCCGCAAATGTATACAATAAATATTTTAGCTTGAAACCTACCCAGCATAAGAAGTAACTCAAACTAATTTGCATGGTATACTAAGTACTTAAGTGTAAGACAACTTAATTAATTGTATTTTTTTTGTTATAAAATAAGATATAAACACTTATTCATATAACCACACGCCTGGGGCGTAGCTAGGACTTTTCCATTTTTCAGGGGCCCGGGGGGCTTGACCTCTTTGGGGGCCCCTGCTTTTGCTTAATACCAAATTTTCAATGTAAAAAACACTCATTTGGGGCCCCCCTCATGTAGGGGCCCGGGGGGATTTTCAAATTCTCCCCCCTCCTCCCCCCACCCTAGCTACGCCACTGCCACACGCACAATGTATAGTCTGATAGCGATTGTTCATTTATTTGTTAAGAAACAAAACTCATGAACAATTGTCATATTGCAATAACTTTCATTGATTAACTCCCCTAACAATTTTTTGTTAATTCTTCTTTTTCTCTCTCTCTCTCTCTCTCTCTCTCTCTCTCTCTCTCTCTCTCTCTCTCTCTCCATTCCACCTTCCTTTAAAAAAAATAATTATAGGTTTGAATTGTGATATTCAACAAATTCTACAAAAGCACAAAAGACAACGTAAAAACAGCGATCTATACAATAATGCCACCATTATTAAACAAAGTGACCATTATGAAGGTTATGTCGCAGAAGCGGTCAATTTCCACAATGCGACTACTTAACTGTGATATGTCTCAAAGAATTTCCTTACCCAAGGCTAACCGGAAAAACGTTTGCCGTTTTTACTTTTCAAAAAGTCAACACTGTGAAATCTTTAAGTATAACTCACCAGAGGCCCAATTTGTATGAACTAATGGTTTACATTACTAGAGATTGAAGAAAAGACTAGAGATTGAAGACAAGACTAGAGATTGAAGACAAGACTAGAGATTGAAGAAAAGACTAGAGATTGAAGATAAGAGTAGAGATTGAAGACAAGACTATAGATTGAAGAAAAGACTAGAGATTGAAGAAAAGACTAGAGATTGAAGACAAGACTATAGATTGAAGAAAAGACTAGAGATTGAAGAAAAGACTAGAGATTGAAGACAAGACTAGAGATTGAAGAAAAGACTAGAGATTGAAGACAAGACTAGAGATTGAAGAAAAGACTAGAGATTGAAGAAAAGACTAGAGATTGAAGAAAAGACTAAAGATTGAAGACAAGACTAGAAATTGAAGAAAAGACTAGAGATTGAAAACTAGACTAGATATTGAAGAAAAGACTAGAGATTGAAGACAAGACTAGAGATTGAAGAAAAGACTAGAGATTGAAAACTAGACTAGAGATTGAAGAAAAGACTAGAGATTGAAGACAAGACTAGAGATTGAAGAAAAGACTAGAGATTCAAGACAAGACTAGAGATTGAAGAAAAGACTAGAGATTGAAGAAAAGACTAGAGATTGAAGAAAAGACTAGAGATTGAAGAAAAGACTAAAGATTGAAGATAAGACTAGAAATTGAAGAAAAGACTAGAGATTGAAAACTAGACTAGATATTGAAGAAAAGACTAGAGATTGAAGACAAGACTAGAGATTGAAGAAAAGACTAGAGATTGAAAACTAGACTAGAGATCGAAGAAAAGACTAGAGATTGAAAACTAGACTAGAGATTGAAGAAAAGACTAGAGATTGAAGACAAGACTAGAGATTGAAGAAAAGACTAGAGATTGAAAACTAGACTAGAGATTGAAGAAAAGACTAGAGATTGAAGACAAGACTAGAAATTGCAGAAAAGACTAGAGATTGAAGACAAGACTAGAGATTGAAGAAAAGACTAGAGATTGAAAACTAGACTAGAGATTGAAGACTACAGATCAAAGGTGTACTCCATTGCAGATGAGTAGAGATTGAAGACAAGACGAGCGTGAATGTGTTTCACAAACAAAACAAGTTTAAATAATATGAATAAATTGAAAACCTCCTTACGTAACTAATTCGAGACCCACAGACGCATTTTCATTGAGTGTTTTCACTTCTGAAATACCACAACAAGACGAACCAAGTAAGATTGACTGAGACAGCTCTCCGGATTAGTATAATCATAAAATTTAGTATATCCAACTTTGTCTTGTGACTACGAGTATTGATTTTAGAGGTAACTGCAAATATTATATAAGCGTTTACAAACAAATGGTGAATCACCTTGATTTGATGTAAATTTGAGAGAGAGAGGAGAGAGAGAGAGAGATACAAAGAGGGAGAAGGAGAGAATCTCGGGATCTAAGGGAGCCTCTGAGTCTACCCATCTCTAAAGAAAAATCTGTATATAATGAGTACATTAGCGCATGATGTTTTTTTTAAATGCCTCTATTCAGGTTACAACTTCATGGAACCTGGAAATTGGGGTGTGGGCGGAGGGTGGAAGGTGTAACCTGGACGCGGATCTAAAAAACGGCTCAAACGATTTTCCTAAAAATTTAACAGTTGATGTATGTCGCTGAGAAAAGAATTACTAGCTCGTTGGCCACACTAATGGATGGATTGGTCACAGCTTTAGAACAGATACCAACACAAGCGCTAGACAGACCTTAGAGTGAACCCCCCAGGGCATTAGACGCAGTGGAAGACCAAACAAGAAAGTGGCGACGTGGTGTACTAGATAAAGCCGAGGAGACAGGAAATAGCCATTGAAAACATTAGCAAGAGACTGTGGAGAGGGGCGTGTATTTACTGAGGCCGTATGTTCCATGAAGAGCGCAAAGGAAAGTTGATGATGATAGCCACACGGGGGGAAACTCTTGTTTGACTCTTATCATTTTTCAAGTTAAAAAAAATAAATGTAGAGCCGTTAGAGCCATTTTGAGATCCGAGTCCAGGTTCCATGAAGTTCTTACTGGAATAGAGGAATGGTATAAAAACAACGTATTTTACATTTTGTTCTAGTTTAAATTTTTCCTGTTTTTTTATTTTGTGCGCAATTTGATAAGCTGTAAAACAGAGGCATACTCATGGTCTCATGCATGGACTAAAGCACATTCTCTGTCTCTGACTTGTTTAGTCCTAGAAAGCTAATATACTCTACATTTGTGATTGTCATCAGAGTTGACAATAAATTCACACTTTAAGCCCATGGAAACTCATCTACACCTAAAATAAAACAAATTTGATCTGATTAAAAAAGCTCCAAACAAGAGGGATTTTCGGCTGCTAATACTGTATAAATTAAAATCCAAAGTCGGGAGCGATAACGACGCTGATCCTCTCTCCCTTGGAAGTCCCTTAAAGGAACGGAAAGTGATGCTCTCCTTCATTCCATTTAGAACCCCAATGGCGGTTCTGCCTCACCTTCCCATTGGCCCATTCGTCTGCCTTAACACCAGAGGGACACGTTGAGGCTGAGAATAGTTTCCCACGGAATCCATGTGGGCCCATCCTTTGTCTCTTTCAAAACGGACGTATCAGTAAAAATGTTTGCTTCCAAAAGGGACGTATCAGAAACCTCATTAGTGCTGAGATTACTCCCTTAGAGCACGTGAACGGAAGCGGGAAGGGAGTTTCAAGGTCGCCTTGTGACCGTACAATGATAGAATGAATTATTGTCGCACATTAATCAGTTCTCTCTCTCTCTCTCTCCCCCCCCCCCTCTCTCTCTCTCACACTCTCTCACCCCTCTCCCAATTGCCCTTTATGCATAACGCGGCATGTTTTAAGAATGTGGTTGACTGTTTCTTCATCTTCCATGCAGTGGCGGCACCGTGTTTCGTAGTTTTCTCGGAGCCATCTGAAGTAGACACCAATTTGACAGTGGCCGACTCGGAACTAGACTATGGAGGTACATTGTACCCTGTTGTGTTATGATTAAACTTTAATAACATTTATTTTTGTTTGTAATCAGAAAATGTTGCATTTGGTATAGAATTATTGGAGAATGCATGCTCTTTTCATATAACACACGTTTTACTTTGTAAAACCAAAAATTAATTTAATTCAATGGGGTCAAATTAACGATTTAGGAGAGAGAGAGAGAGAGAGAGAGAGAGGGATGAGTTAAAACGCTGGTAGTGTAATGCCTTGCAGGGGCGGACTGGCTATATGGGCATTCGGGCAAATGCCCGGTGGGCCGGAACCCAATTGGGCCGGTAGGGGCAGTGAAAGGGAAGCATGAATGCCACCAAGACTCGCATTAAATTGTAAAAAGATTATACGCGCTCTTTGCAAGATGGCTGCTCTCTGTTTACAAATACTCCTTCTTCCTTAGTGCTATTAGAGCATAAAATGGGTTGCCTGAGCTAGCCAGGAAAACCAGTTAGCCTACTTGGCAGAATTTAAGTCATTTGTTAATATGCGTAATCATCTTCTTTTTTGAAGTAACGTCTGTATTATATAAGATAAGATATAATATTCTTTTTGCTTTCATCCCGCTTATCTAAATGGTGGCTAGCCCTAATCACAAAGTGCGTTAACATCAACTTAAGCTTGATCTTAAATGACTCTATCAGTTGTGTTCAAGAAGTTGCTGCTGTCTATGGCTTGGTAAAAAATGCGTAGGTGTTTTATGCTCACAGCATAGCAAGATGGGGGCGTCTTCAATCTACTATGGAGAGCAAAGTCTCTAGTACTAGTCTAGTACACTTTGAAAAGTTTTGTCCTACAATGTGGTCATCAAGAAAGGATGCTCTAACAAAAATGAGATTCAGTTATTTTGATGTGCTCAATATGCTATACTCCCCAAAGGAAAAAGAAGGTCATGAAGCTACAATTAGTGAGTGAAATTAGAAACATTCAACACCGTATTTTTCAGATAATCAAACTTAGCATAATGATTTTGAGGAGATGTATAATTTGATCTCCCTCATTTGGCATGTTGGGGGCCGGATTGCATAAAAAATGTCCGGGCCGGTTTTAACACCCAGTCCGCCCCTGGTGCCTTGTGGTGGACAAATGTTAATTAAATTACTCTTTTAGAACTAGCGATCTATAGGAGAAAGATGGAATTATCTGTTTTTATGGCCTATTATATAACAAGCACAACGACCAACCGCCTTTACTTAAAAAAAAAGTCTGTATGATTTCAAGTAGAGTTATGTAAACACAGGGTGTTTTAAAAATAAGTTCAGAATCTCAGTTTTCACCGGATTATGGACCCATCCAAGGGGAGATCAGGCAGTTTCACTGATGCATTGCTTATCAGTAGTGTTCCATTCTAATGAGATACGGCGAATTTCGGAAGCATTTCTAATTTTAGTAGTTTAAATCCTTAAAATTTCTTCCTAAATTCTGTTTTTCTAAACATTTTCTCTTTCCCTTAATAGTAATATCTGTACTGTTAACCAACGAAAAAGCATTTATTGAAAACGTTTTAATTCTTGTATTGTATTGAAAATACTTTTTAGCGCATAAAAATGGACGGAATTTTAACGCGACATTAAAAGTGACGTAATTTTAATTGCAATGTTAGAGTCTAGATCAATGGTTCCCAAACTTTTTTTTGTCTCGTAGACCCCTTGTCATGTTTTCTGGTTTACGGTAGACCCCCTGCTTAACTTGTATTGCATTTTAGCAAATTCACCAAATCCATTTTTTTAAAACTTAAATATAACTGTAGTGACTCGAAGAATAAAAAAGTAATTTAATGCTTCATTTTAAGTTATAGAGATATTTTTTTATTGATAAAATCCAAATTTAAACCAATTAAAATAACAATTTATATATATTAATGGAATCACAAAACATACTGGAAATATGTTATTTGTTGTTGTTTTTTCAGGGTTGTCATCCGTTGCTACGGTTATTATGTTTCATGTAGGAATTTGTTTTTCTATGAAATAGTCCTGCAAACATTAAATATTAATTTCGCAAAGAGCAGTTTCTCGTGTATTTCTTCATGTTTCACGTCTGGCTCAAGTGTTGGATTCGCGCAACTGTTTTCATTACAGAAGAGGAAAAGGCGAATAACTGGCTTCTAAAACAGTCAGCTTTAGACAGGAGGAACTCATTAGCCTTGGCCAGCAACCCACCTAGCAGAAGGAAAACTGAATTCAAACCTCTGTTGCCTTGCAGCTAAATTCAAACATGGGAAAGGTTTCGTGGGTCAACCCTGAGGAAAAATAAGGAGCCGGCGACCCTTAGGCAGTTGCAGCACACAGTGCTAAACCCTGTCAGCGCTTGCGACGCCGCTGATCACAAACTATAGGCCTGTATGTCTTGTGCAAAGAATAAAATAATGTGCCCTTGAACTGTATTGTTGCTTACAAAAATTCGTTTAATAATATCAGATGTAGATTTGTGTAAAACAGTTTTTTAAATTACTTCAACAGCTGGCAAAATAAATGTTTTATCTATAGTGTTTTCCATGTTTGGCTATAAGTAAAGAGATCTTGTAAGACGCGCATAAACCACCATCTTCTCTATATGTTGTTGAAGAGAGATTGTGTTTATCTATTCTGAACTTCATCTTTGAAAGTTTTTCAAAGCTATATCTTTTTATCAGTGTGGCATCGTCTCAAATGATTCTCCAGTGTAATTAGTTCATATCAACATGAAAAGTTACTAAGGCTTGTTTGACAAGGAAGACATGAATCCCATTTTAAATACTCAAGGCTGTATAATCTACATTTCTTTTTTATTTAACATTACTTTTCACGATCGTAGACCACCGTGGACATCTCATAGACCCCCAATTTATTTTTTCACTTTCGTAGACCCCTTAGAAGTCTTCGTAGACCCCCGGGGTATATATAGACCTCTTTGGGAATCACTGGTCTAGATAATTAGTAGCATACAAGACAGACTAGAACCGTCGTGGAGCCTGGAGGTAATCAGCACCACAGACCTACATATATATTATATCTAGACTAGACATGGAGATCTCTTTTACACTATAAAAAATGTGAATTTTTTTTTTAAAGTTGCAACAAGATGTTTTTTTAAAGAAGTAAAGTCTTTTTTTTTTTTAAACCCTTGTTGATGTTTGTTTTATATAGGTTGCACCACTCGGTCTTTAGGAGTAACATCCCTTGTTGTCAACCAAGATGGATGGCATATAAGATTAAACAGCTGATTTTGGTGTCTATAGCTTATCCGTAGAGTTTTGTTATTATTCATTCATGTTAATCAACAACCCTAACGTATGTTTGACATAATTTAATGTTTAGATCTAAATCTAGTAATTGAACATCGAAAAAAGAGCACTCCCGTCTCATAGTTAATATTTTGCAAATTTTAGATGCATAAATTTCATTAATTTCATAAAAGTCTGAGTCTGAGTGATAATCGAAAAAGTAGTCTAAAAGATCTAGTTCTAGGTAATCAAATCAATCTATTTAAATGTACATCAGATGACTAAACTAAATAGGCACGAATTATTTCGATCTAAAACAATGTGATTACCATTTTAATGGAAATCAACAGGAAATGGCTTCATTTCATAGGCCCTAAACTAAATGTGTGGTCTGTGATTAATAAATTTAATACATGACATAACAATCTCTCTACTCTAGATGTATATTATATTATATTATATAGTGTAGTCACTGATTGCAAAACAGGCATGTTTATGGAACAGCTTGTCGAAATTAGTTAAAATCTACTTTATTTTGAATTTTCTCCTAAACTGGCAATCAAATCATTAAATAAGAACAATCTGGTATAAACTTTGTCACATGTAAATTATGAGTGAGTCTGGTGTGAATGTACACTTTGGTTTCTTATAGTTATAATGTTTTTTTGTTTGGTGTAATGCACAAATTGTAAGACAAATTTCCATACGGACAATAAAGATTATTATTATTATTATTATTAAACTACTGTAACGGTGCTGCGCATTGTCAAATCGTCCATTTTTCTATTTTTCCATTATACTGGTTTCTAGATTTGTCAACAGAGATGCCTATGCATCTTGCGTATTTTGTACTGAAATGGACACGAAAATACCAGATCTATCTAGATTTATATCTCTAGAATCTATCTATAGATCTATCTTTTTTTTTTTTGTTCGCGCGCTGTCTTGCGAAGTTTTCAAATAATTATTAGATCTAGATTTTGTTGATGCAAATAAAGCAGCGTTCCTTTCAATGTATCAGTTTATTTCTAGACTCCAAACTTAAACTTATTGTTTAGTTCTAATTCATTGACATTGGTCTTCAGTCTTCATAGACAGTCATTAGTCATAGACATAGATTCTAGTATATATAAAGCAGCGTTACTTTCAATGTGTCAGTTTATTTCTAGACTCCAAACTTAAACTTATTGTTTAGTTCTAATTCATTGACATTGGTCTTCAGTCTTCATAGACAGTCATAAGTCATAGACATAGATTCTAGTATATATAAAGCAGCATTACTTTCAATGTGTCAGTTTATTTCTAGACTCCAAACTTAAACTTATTGTTTAGTTCTAATTCATTGACATTGGTCTTCAGTCTTCATAGACAGTCATAAGTCATAGACATAGATCTACTATATATACACATCTGATCATATCTAGATCTAGAAAACAAGACTAGATTCTAATGTAGATATACATAAATTCGTGGTATCTGACAATTCAGACATGCTCTCATCTCTCTTGTTCCATGTCAACTGATGTTAGGTCAAAACCCCACAAAAAAAATATCATAACTTACTGTTAAACTTACAGACATAATTTATACACAATTGGAAAGTTCTGTTAAAGTATTTTAATGATGTACTAACAAAATATTGTTTTTTCATGGATAATTTTTTTATTTCACATCCATACTATTAGTGTCACTCTATCAGAAGCTTCTTTTTATATGTCATAATATACCATACATCCTAATGCTCCCCCTCTCCAAGCCATGAATTTTAGTATCCCATGCCTCCACATGCAACATAACTTTAAAGCCCTACAATGGACTACATACATTTCATTTTATTTTTAATAATTAGTTATGACTCAGTGGTATTTGGTATATATCTAGAATTTAAAATTCTTGGTCCTGACCACAAATGCATTCACTCATTAAATCAATAATTCTCACACTTGCAGTGGATGATAAAATACAAATATTTAACCTATTCTTTTTAACTGAAGCCTTAGACAACTAAGCTATTGTCTAGATCGAAACTGCAGGGGTTAAATTTACCATTAAAATTTTATTTGCAATTTCTACAAGCTTATCTATATTTGAGAGCCAGCATTTTAAACTTTTTTTTGTTTTGTTTTTTAATCTGTATGAAAGCATGTGTGTGTGTAAAAAAACTTTTTTATGACTAGAAGTAGATCTACAAGTAGGCCTTTATTCTAAAGCAAAAATTTAAAGTCCTAAAAATTGTCACAGTGAATATAAGGGCCTGTTAAAAGTGTAAAGGTGTATGTGTTTGGTAGGTGGGGGTATAACACAGTTTGTAAAGATGAGTTATTCTAAATAAGGTACCTCTCTAGATCCATATCTATGACAAAATAAAAATCAATAAGTAAAGAGTTGACTAAGTAGCAAATAAAGAAATGATTGTAGTACTGGTTGTTCCACTGAATATACAAGGGCCAAAAAGTGTAGTGTTGGGGGAGGGGGCGTTTCTTTAAAAATATTAAATGTGTGTTTGGGAGAATTTTAATGTAGGTAGATAAGACTACTACTAATGAACCTAAGAAGAGTTTGTGCATATTCCATAATATGGGTTTTCAGGCCATTCGATTGAATGATCAAAGAGACAAAAAATAAAGGTGGCTTATAAATCTGAGGGCTAGAAAATTGTGTTAGTTGTGGGGTAGCATTTTTATGCAGGCTTTTTTATTGATGGATTCAAAAGTGTTGAAGGGGATATACACATATTGCAACTATTTTAACAGTAGCACAGCATGGGTATCAGATATAGCTATGTGTTTCTAGAATTTGAGGACAGCTGTTTCATAAGATTATCTACAATGGCCAAACTGATAGGCCTAACAAGTGTTTGTGTTTTTGTTTGTAAAAAATAATAGTTGTTAAGTAGTGAATAAATTTTTTTTTTTTATTGTAATAGGGAAAAAATGAGCAGGCCAAATCTACACTTATCTTGTAGTTAGTTAAGCACCACTAGTGATCTGCTGAGTAGTTCTATTAATTTCTTTTATATTCCAGCCATCTCCCCTGCATTGTTAGCCATCCATTCTTGAAATTCTTTTGTTTTGATCTCTTGCTATGTCTTGCTTTGTCACAAGATTATAAGAAGTTATTTGCTGCAACTGAACTAGATACTTTTATGTTTGTTTTTAGGTACTTCTTATGGTGAAGAGTGGTTCAGGCAAGACCAGTATGTGTTCCATAATACTTGCTAATACTATTGCAAGGGACACAAGAAGAATTGGTGTAACAAGTAAGTTCTACCTCGCACTCATACACACTTAATACTAATGTTTTCTTGGTTTACCAAAAGTTAGGCCATAGAGGCAGTTAAAATTGTTCAAATTTCTTGTTAAATCAATTGCCTGGTTGGCAACTATTTCTTGGATAACTTAAAAAAAAAATCATTAATATTATTTTATTATTATTATAGCTTTTATATAGCGCTACTTTCATGCTTATAGCATGCTCAGAGCGCTTTTGGTCCAATCTCATTTGTGGACCAGTTGGGGGGGGGGGAGGGGGTATCTAGGAGTTGGTTTTCCGTGCTGCCTTTAGGCAATCAGTAAACACAACTCTGCCCGAGCCGGGTGTCGAACCTCAAGCAACCTTCTAGGTAGCCAAGCCAAGTTCAAGCGCACTTGGCCTCTCGACCACGCTTCCCACCCTATAAAACATATGACTATAAAAATTTCACAGTTTTATCTCCTTTCATCATCCTTTTTCTACTATAAAAGTAAAGATATACTGAGTAACTCTATATTACAAACAGTATACCTATGCTATATATACATTTTGAAGTAGGACTGAGAACTCCTAAAGTTTTTTTTGTTGTTGTTGACTCTAGCTCTCTTCTACTACCTCCATTGATATCTAAGTTGTTCTTGACTGTATCTCTCTTCAACTACCTCCATTGATATCTAAGTTGTTGTTGACTCTATCTCTCTTCTACTACCTCCATTGATATCTAAGTTGTTGTTGACTCTCTCTTCAACTACCTCCATTGATATCAAAGTTGTTGTTGACTCTCTCTTCTACTACCTCCATTGATATCTAAGTTGTTGTTGGCTCTATCTCTCTTCTACTACCTCCATTGATATCTAAGTTGTTGTTGACTCTCTCTTCAACTACCTCCATTGATATCTAAGTTGTTGTTGACTGTATCTCTCTTCTACTACCTCCATTGATATCTGAGTTGTTGTTGACTCTATCTCTCTTCTACCTCCATTGATATCTAAGTTGTTGTTGACTCTCTCTTCTACTACCTCCATTGATATCTAAGTTGTTGTTGACTCTATCTCTCTTCTACTACCTCCATTGATATCTAAGTTGTTGTTGACTCTATCTCTCTTCTACTACCTCCATTGATATCTAAGTTGTTGTTGACTCTATCTCTCTTCTACTACCTCCATTGATATCTAAGTTGTTGTTGGCTCTATCTCTCTTCTACTACCTCCATTGATATCTAAGTTGTTGTTGACTCTCTCTTCAACTACCTCCATTGATATCTAAGTTGTTGTTGGCTCTATCTCTCTTCTACTACCTCCATTGATATCTAAGTTGTTGTTGACTGTATCTCTCTTCTACTACCTCCATTGATATCTAAGTTGTTGATGACTCTATCTCTCTTCTACTACCTCCATTGATATCTAAGTTGTTGTTGACTCTATCTCTCTTCTACTACCTCCATTGATATCTAAGTTGTTGTTGACTCTATCTCTCTTCAACTACCTCCATTGATATCTAAGTTGTTGTTGACTCTATCTCTCTTCAACTACCTCCATTGATATCTAAGTTGTTGTTGACTCTATCTCTCTTCAACTACCTCCATTGATATCTAAGTTGTTGTTGACTCTAGCTCTCTTCTACTACCTCCATTGATATCTAAGTTGTTCTTGACTGTATCTCTCTTCAACTACCTCCATTGATATCTAAGTTGTTGTTGACTCTATCTCTCTTCTACTACCTCCATTGATATCTAAGTTGTTGTTGACTGTCTCTTCTACTACCTCCATTGATATCTAAGTTGTTGTTGACTGTATCTCTCTTCTACTACCTCCATTGATATCTAAGTTGTTGTTGACTCTCTCTTCAACTACCTCCATTGATGTCTAAGTTGTTGTTGACTGTATCTCTCTTCAACTACCTCCATTGATATCTAAGTTGTTGTTGACTCTCTCTTCAACTACCTCCATTGATATCTAAGTTGTTGTTGACTCTCTCTCTCTTCAACTACCTCCATTGATATCTAAGTTGTTGTTGGCTCTATCTCTCTTCTACTACCTCCATTGATATCTAAGTTGTTGTTGACTCTATCTCTCTTCAACTACCTCCATTGATATCTCTAAGTTGTTGATGACAATCTCTTCAACTACCTCCATTTATATCTTAGTTGTTGTTGGCTCTATCTCTCTTCAACTACCTCCATTGATATCTCTAAGTTGTTGTTGACTCTCTCTTCAACTACCTCCATTGATATCTAAGTTGTTGTTGGCTCTATCTCTCTTCAACTACCTCCATTGATATCTAAGTTGTTGTTGGCTCTATCTCTCTTCAACTACCTCCATTGATATCTCTAAGTTGTTGATGACTCTATCTCTCTTCAACTACCTCCATTGATATCTAAGTTGTTGTTGACTCTCTCTCTTCAACTACCTCCATTGATATCTAAGTTGTTGTTGGCTCTATCTCTCTTCTACTACCTCCATTGATATCTAAGTTGTTGTTGACTCTCTCTTCAACTACCTCCATTGATATCTAAGTTGTTGTTGGCTCTATCTCTCTTCAACTACCTCCATTGATATCTAAGTTGTTGTTGACTCTATATCTCTTCTACTACCTCCATTGATATCTAAGTTGTTGTTGACTCTCTCTTCTACTACCTCCATTGATATCTAAGTTGTTGTTGACTCTCTCTTCTACTACCTCCATTGATATCTAAGTTGTTGTTGACTCTATCTTCTACTACCTCCATTGATATCTAAGTTGTTGTTGACTCTCTCTTCTACTACCTCCATTGATATCTAAGTTGTTGTTGACTCTATCTCTCTTCAACTACCTCCATTGATATCTAAGTTGTTGTTTACTCTATCTCTCTTCTACTACCTCCATTGATATCTAAGTTGTTGTTGACTCTATCTCTCTTCTACTACCTCCATTGATATCTAAGTTGTTGTTGACTCTATCTCTCTTCTACTACCTCCATTGATATCTAAGTTGTTGTTGACTCTCTCTTCAACTACCTCCATTGATATCTAAGTTGTTGTTGACTCTATCTCTCTTCTACTACCTCCATTGATATCTAAGTTGTTGTTGACTCTATCTCTCTTCAACTACCTCCATTGATATCTAAGTTGTTGTTGACTCTATCTCTCTTCAACTACCTCCATTGATATCTAAGTTGTTGTTGACTCTATCTCTCTTCTACTACCTCCATTGATATCTAAGTTGTTGTTGACTCTCTCTTCTACTACCTCCATTGATATCTAAGTTGTTGTTGACTCTATCTCTCTTCAACTACCTCCATTGATATCTAAGTTGTTGTTGACTCTATCTCTCTTCAACTACCTCCATTGATATCTAAGTTGTTGTTGACTCTATCTCTCTTCTACTACCTCCATTGATATCTAAGTTGTTGTTGACTCTATCTCTCTTCAACTACCTCCATTGATATCTAAGTTGTTGTTGACTCTATCTCTCTTCTACTACCTCCATTGATATCTAAGTTGTTGTTGACTCTATCTCTCTTCAACTACCTCCATTGATATCTAAGTTGTTGTTGACTCTATCTCTCTTCTACTACCTCCATTGATATCTAAATTGTTGTTGACTCTATCTCTCTTCAACTACCTCCATTGATATCTAAATTGTTGTTGACTCTATCTCTCTTCAACTACCTCCATTGATATCTAAGTTGTTGTTGACTCTATCTCTCTTCAACTACCTCCATTGATATCTAAATTGTTGTTGACTCTATCTCTCTTCTACTACCTCCATTGATATCTAAGTTGTTGTTGACTCTATATCTCTTCTACTACCTCCATTGATATCTAAGTTGTTGTTGACTCTCTCTTCAACTACCTCCATTGATATCTAAGTTGTAGTTGACTCTCTCTTTTACTACCTCCATTGATATCTAAGTTGTTGTTGACTCTCTCTCTCTTCAACTACCTCCATTGATATCTAAGTTGTTGTTGACTCTCTCTTCTACTACCTCCATTGATATCTAAGTTGTTGTTGACTGTATCTCTCTTCTACTACCTCCATTGATATCTAAGTTGTTGTTGACTCTCTCTTCTACTACCTCCATTGATATCTAAGTTGTTGTTGACTCTATCTCTCTTCTACTACCTCCATTGATATCTAAGTTGTTGTTGACTCTATCTCTCTTCAACTACCTCCATTGATATCTAAGTTGTTGTTGACTCTATCTCTCTTCTACTACCTCCATTGATATCTAAGTTGTTGTTGACTGTATCTCTCTTCTACTACCTCCATTGATATCTAAGTTGTTGTTGGCTCTCTCTTCTACTACCTCCATTGATATCTAAGTTGTTTTTCACTCTCTCTTCAACTACCTCCATTGATATCTAAGTTGTTGTTAACTCTCTCTTCAACTACCTCCATTGATATCTAAGTTGTTGTTGACTCTATCTCTCTTCAACTACCTCCATTGATATCTAAGTTGTTGTTGACTGTATCTCTCTTCTACTACCTCCATTGATATCTAAGTTGTTGTTGACTCTATCTCTCTTCTACTACCTCCATTGATATCTAAGTTGTTGTTGACTCTATCTCTCTTCTACTACCTCCATTGATATCTAAGTTGTTGTTGGCTCTCTCTTCTACTACCTCCATTGATATCTAAGTTGTTGTTGACTCTCTCTTCTACTACCTCCATTGATATCTGAGTTGTTGTTGACTCTATCTCTCTTCTACTACCTCCATTGATATCTAAGTTGTTGTTGACTCTATCTCTCTTCTACTACCTCCATTGATATCTAAGTAGATTGCTTTGCAACCTTCTCCTCGGCCATCTTCTTTTTTAATCCTTCAATCATTTTCTTCCCTTTAATTATTGACATTTTAAACTAAGAACCACCATCACAGTCTAAAGCCCATATCATTAGGTCTGGGTTGTGGCCACTCATGTTATGGGCTACCTATATATTTATAATAATATTTATAATTAAAGTCTAGACTATACTTTAGTCTGACATTGATGTCTGCAGTTGGTCTATCAGGTTTTCAGACATCAATGTTAGTATGTGGGAGGAAATAGCCTAAGGTCAGACAGACTGTGCAGTGCTGGTGATATCAGCAAGCTTTAAACTTAAGTTTTGAAAAGTACCCTTCAGTTAATACAAAGACCATATTATCCTTATATTCTAATGTTTTTATTTCAGTTTCCTCTTCTGATGATTGGGAAATTACATTTGAAAGTATCACAGATCTCCAGTGGCTGGGAAGTGGAGCTCAGGGAGCTGTATTTCTTGGCAAACTCTGTAATGAAAAAGTAGCAGTCAAGAAGGTCAGAGATGTTAAAGAGACAGACATTTGGAACTTAAGGAAACTGAATCACCCAAACATTATAGCCTTCAAGTAGGTTCTATTGTAGTATCTTTGCATTTTCCATTGTCTTTTAACTCATTGACTGCAGTGTTTTTTTGTTTTGTTTTTGTAAAGATACTTTTTTAGACAATGTTTTTTTCCTAACATGACTAAAACAAAAATTTGTAATATAAGTACTAGCAATAACAATTGACACCAGTACTAAATCTGTCAGACTTCTTTTTTAATTTAAAACAATAAGTTTTAGACATTCCTGCTAAAAAAATACATTATTGTTCCCTGGATGTGATCAGTCACAGCTGGGTTTAAAGTCAATTTAAAATTTATCTTTTTAAAAATGTATGCAAAGCAGCAAGTATAATTTTTATTATTAATTAAAACATCTCTAAGCTGTATATTTATCTCTGTATATCATCCTCATCTGTCCATTAGTATATCCATTTTTTTTTTTGTCTTTTGCCTTGAATAGAATCTTTTTTAGTGACAGACCCATCCATTCTTTAATGTTGTCTTCCCATCACTTTCTCCTTCTGCCTCTTCCTTTTTTCTGGTACTGTTCCTTGAAGAGAGAGTCTTTGCAAACACTGAGAACCTTGTAATTGTTCATTAAGTTTTAGTACCCATTTTTTGACTGTAGTCAGCAGGTCATTGTGAGTGTGATCCAGTTTTGAATCTTCTCATAGAAAATAGTTTTTTTAATTGTGTTATAAACCAAAGGAGGTGATGGGGTAGGCAGGGAATTAGGAAAATAACTGTATAGGATAGACACAAGACAACATATTTCCTTCTGCATCAGTAAACATTGTCAGATGTAAAATGAGAATATTTTACTTTCTGAAGTTTTGAGCAATTAAGCAGCAGTAAGGACTCACATAAGATTGGAATCTTGATTAGATTGTATCATATTCTTAGCTGTATGGCTTGATAATTTTATTTGCACAACTATACATGCTTACTCTGTTTTTTTTTATCTTAATCCTCTAAATCTGTTTATTTGAATCTTTCTCCAAACCTCTATATTATATTATGAAAGATGTCATAGTAATAGCAATAAGTTTCCTATGCTGAAAGCTAAGTTTATTTTGTTACAAAAACATATTGTTATATTAATTGTCCTATGCAGGAACGTAAACAGATTATATACTACAGTAGCTATGTTCCTTTGTCAGAGATTTTCATTCATACTTGAAAGTGCAGAGAGAAACATCCTTCTTGTTTTAGAAATTCTTCAAATTCTTTAATGATGTAGTAGTAAATTGTTTTCTTAGTTTTACCTGAAACTGGGTTTTTCTCTTAGTGCAATTAGCTAGAACTAATATGTGTGTTTCTACCTACTTTTGGAATGCTCTCTCTACCAACCTCTCAGCAATCATTTTGTGATTATGTTTAAAAAGAATTATTTCAAATATTTTTTTGTTTGTTTGTTTTGTCTGCAGTGTTCTTGTGGCATCCAATGATATTGTCAGGAACCAGCCGAGAGTGGAATGAAAAAAAGCACTAAAATGTCATTTGCTGGCACTGTGGCCTGAATGGCATCAGAAGTCATTTGAAATAAAATGTCAGGAACCAGCCGAGAGTGGAATGAAAAAAAGCACTAAAATGTCATTTGCTGGCACTGTGGCCTGAATGGCATCAGAAGTCATTTGAAATAAAATGTGCAGTGAAATGAAAAAGTAGACATTTGGTAAGTAGCCTGGTGCGATTTCTCCTGCCTAAAAAAAATAATTTACCTGTATTTTATAATATGACTTTATGGTCTTAGGTGTCCACACTCATAATCACAACAAATTTCCGTACAGATCAATAAAGCAGTCTTAGTCTTAGTATTGATATGCAAGATATGATTCCTTAAGTTTTCATCATTTTTTGTGTGTTGTTGTTGCTGTAATTTCTTTTTTTTGATAAAGATGTATATATAATTTCAATGACATTGTTATAAAGCCAGTCAGAATAAACATTATAATTGACATTTTAGAACTAAAAATGAGAAATAAGATGTTTAAGATGACCCAAAAATTTAACCAGCAGACACAGCTGTACATTAGTTTTCATGTCTGAAATCTTTGTCATGTGTGATACTTTTATGCAAACAAGGTTTACTACTATTAATTGACTAAAATATATGCAATATTTACCACACACTCTATATAAATGAAATTTATAAAATCATCAACACACTCCTTAAAAAAAAAAGACCATCATCAAAGAATAGTAAATATCTTTCTCTTTTTTTTCAGGAGTGCAAAGCTCAAAAATAGACCATCATTTAGACAAATTCTCATGCACCTTGAGATTGCCTCTGCTAAATTACTTTGGTTCAGTCAGGAGGACTTTTCTGAATCTCAATGAAGTCCTTAACTGAAAGACACAGATTCTGTCATTATCATCAAGATATTCTAAGAAAGGATCTGAGGTATTCTCATTTTCTAATTACAAGATATGGATAAAAAACCTGCAAACAACAACACCGCCTATCGATAACATACTAACCTCTAGACCATCGGAATGTCCAAAAAACATTCTTTTGGTCCAGAGTCATTCGCCTTTTTGCAAATTACCACAACAGTGGTCAATAGTCACTGGTTCGAGCCTTGGTCGGGGCAGTCCCTTATTTTCGTCGCATTTAATTCACTACTTTCTCTCATTTAAAAACTTGGTCCCATGTGCTGCTGTTTATTTATTTATGTATCATTAAATGTATCCAAATAAGTGTTTCTCAAATTTTTGTAATAACAAATTTTTGCACATAGGAAAAATTTAGCTTAACATTTATCTTATTTTTAAAGGTAGAATGTTCCTCACATGTAAAATATATATTTTGAAACATATTTTCTATTTTGTATTAGAATTTATGTTTAGCATAAACTTTGTTGTTATAATCAAAATATTGAAAAAAATGACTTTATGACTTTGGGTCCTTGAAGTGCATACCCGGTATCTTATTTAAATTAGACCCATCAGTGGTAAGTTCAATGCTAACAAATGGATTTTGAACCCAAGAACCCAAGTTATGTGAAATAATTTTGGATCTTTTCACCTCTTCATTCATAAGTTTAAATACCCCCTAACCTGACTCTTACTTATTTATGATGTTGATGTTTTATTTTCTGTATGATTATTTTGTATCATTGCAAACATTTAATTTTAAATTCTGAATTTTTTTTTATCAGATGAAAACAATTACTGACTATCTACAATAATAGTAGAAAGAGTATAATTTGTCCAATCATAAAAGTTCTAGAAAAGCTAGATCGACTTGGTAAAAAAAAACTGACACATAGGTCAGAGTCTGAAGTCACCATGTAAGTAAATTTTCTTGTTGTGTGAGTGTATCTTTATTTCCCCAATCTATAGCTCACACTCCACTATCATACCACAAGGGATCCTTGGCCATGTAGGCATAAAGAGAAATGAAAAGATAGACTTACGAAAGGAAATAAAGAGGCTGACTTTTAGGCTAAAGTTAAATGACAAGGTAGACATAATGTCAAAGTTAGGGTCCTCAATTGAGGAACTGATAAGACTTGTAATTTACTACACTGTTAAGTAAATATTAACTAGCAATCATAAAGAAAATCTTTATCCATCCATCCATCCCAGTGGCGCTACAGCCCATGGAGGGCTCTGGCCTGCTTCAACACATCCTTCCATTCAGATCTCTTCTGGGCCTTTTGTCTCCATGCCCTGACCCCAAGCTGCTTCAGATCTGCTTCTACATCATCAATCCATCGCATTCGGGGTCTGCCTTTAAGTCGTCTGCCTTTTGGTTTTTGTCTGTAAACGATTTTCGCTCCTCTGTTATCTGACATTCTTTCAAGGTGACCTGCCCAACGTAGTCTGTTCTTTTTTATTTCGTTCACTATCTGTGGTTCTTCATACAATTGATATATCATCTCATGGTTAGTGCGTGTCCTCCACCCTGTTTCATCCTGTATGGCACCATAGATTTTCCTAAGAATTTTCCTTTCCCAAGTATTAAGTAAATTTTCAGATGTTTTAAGTCAATGTCCAGGTCTCACTTCCATACATTGCTGCTGGTCTTATTATGGTTTTGTATATTATTTTCTTGGTTTTCCTTGAAATCGTTTTGCTCTTAAGTAAATGGTGGGTGCTATAAAATGCCCTGTTGCCTCCTGCTATTCTTTCCTTTATTTCTGTTAGTATGTCATTTTTGAAATTAATAGTACTTCCTAGTGAAAGTTTGGACGTTTTCAAATTCGTGGTCTTTGATTTTGATATGCTGTCCCTCTGTTTGATAGTCTCTTGTCATTGCAATGTACTTGGTTTTACTGTCATTGACCTCAAGTCCTGCTGGTCGAGATGCTTCTTCTAGTTGTGTGAAGGCTCTAGCGATGTCAGAGGTTTCTTTACCCAATAAGGCAATGTCATCGGCATAAGCAAGGTATTGTAGAAATAGTTGGTTGTGGACCCCTGTTTTCTCTCCTGAAGTAGTTAGTAATAGTTCCCCTTGTGTTTATGTGTATATTTCTTATAACTCTCTCCAGTGTCAAATTGAAAAGCATGCAGGAAAGTGCGTCTCCTTGTCTTAATCCTCGTTTAATCCTAAATTCCTGTGAGTGTTCTCCTTGTATTATGACTATGCTTTTTGAGTTGTTTAATGTCATATGTATAAGTCTTGTCAGCTTTTTGGGTATTCCAAAATCCTGTATAGTGTCATATAGGTATTTCCTTCTGATACTGTCATAAGCCATTTTATAGTCTATAAAGAGTTGGTGGATTGGTATGTTGCATTCTTGGCATTTTTCTAGTATACATCTTTGTGTGAAGATGTGATCGGTTGTGGATTTGTTGGGTCTGAAACCACATTGGTAGTCACCTAAGATTTCTTCTGAATATTTTCTAAGCCTCTTAGTTATAAGCCTAGACAGTATGTTATAAGCCACATTTAGTAGAGAGATTCCTCTGTAATTACAGCACTTTAGCTTGGATCCTTTTTTGTGTATTGGGGTTATAAGAGCCGTTTCCCATTCTGTTGGTATTACTTCTTCTTCCCAAATTCTTGATATTAGTCTGTGTATTTGGGAATGTAAGTCTTTCCCTCCATATTTAATTAGTTCTGCTGTGATTTGGTCCTCTCCTGGTGCTTTGTGATTCTTCATGGTCCTAATTATTTCTGATGTTTCAATGAGTGTTGGAGGGTTCACTAACGGATCTGGTCCCCCATGTGGCAGTTCATATTCTCCATTGTCTCCATCTTCAGTGGTATTTAGGATCTCCTCAAAGTATTCAGCCCATCTCTCAATGACCCTGCTGTTTTCTCTAATGAGCTTTGTTCTCACACATGTGTGATCTAGCTTGAAATCTGTTCTTTTCATCTTTAATTTTCATATACATTCCTCTCATGTCTCCCTCCTTTGCTAGTTCCTCTATTTGAGTAATCTTGGACTTTTCCCATTCCTGTTTTTTCTTTCTCACAACTTTTGTGGCCCTTCTTCTTGCTTCATTGTATTGCTGTCTAGCGTTTCTGGTTTCTCTCTGTAGCATTATCATCAGAGCATTGTTTTTCTCTTCTATAATTTGTCTGCATTCATCATCATACCACCCCATTCTCTCTTTCTTTTGTTTAAATCCAACCATCTCTTCTGCTGTTGTTTTGATAGCATGCTTTATTATTTCCCAATGCTCATTTATGTTATTTTCGCAGTCCTTTTATAATGTTGTTAGTTGCGTTTGGAGTGCCATTCTATAAGTTTCTGCAACAAGTGGATCCTTTGTGAGTTTTTGACTATCATATTGCTGTGCTCTCTGTCTTTGGTAATTGTGTATGGTACTTATTCTTTGTCTAAGTTTAGCTTTTACTATTAGGTGGTCTGAGTCAGCATTAGCTCCTCTGAAACTTCTTACATCTAGTATATCTGATCCATGTCTCTTATCTATGAGTATATGATCTATTTGATTCTGGGGAGTGTTGCCATCAGGTGAGATCCAGGTAACCTTATGAATATTCTTATGTTGGAATTTTGTGCTGCTGATAGACATTCCTTTTCCTGATGCAAATTCACTAATCTTATGCCATTATTGTTGGTCTCTTCATGTAAGCTTTCCTTGCCAATTATTGGTATGAATGCTGGTTCCTTTCCAATTTTTGCATTGAAATCTCCTAGGACTATTTTGATGTCATGCTTTGGTGCTTCATCATAAATTCTTTCCAGTCCATCATACAAGGCTTCTTTTGTATTATCATCTGCATCTTTAGTAGGGGTATGGGCATTGATGAATAATATATTGAAGAATTTTCCTTTCAAACGTAGTGAGCAGGGTACTGTTACCTGAAGGAAGGTCTTTGCAAGCCCTCTAGATCTTGTTATATGGCCATAGATTTTAAGCTTGCATTTTTTTTACAATAGTTAGCAGGTCATCATGGGGTCCAATCGCTGCAGTAACCCTGTCTCAAATCTCGTGGTTTGTGATGTGGTCTTTGAATGTGATAACTAGGATCCTTCTGTCTCATCTTAGTTTCATTGCTAGGATCCTCCTCTCTAGCTCTGCAGTCAGCGTCCAAGACTCGCAAGCATATAAAAATGTGGCCATGACCAGGGAGCACATCAGTCTGATTTTGGTGCTGAGGGCTAAGCCCTTGTCTTTCCATATTATTTTAAGTTTTGAAAGTGCTGCTGTGGACTGTGCTATTAGGACCAATAGTTTGGTATTCAGAAAAAGAAAAAAAAAGAAATGAATTTTAGAATGTTATACATCTAGTTTTTTTTTTAAGAGATAGAGATGAGACAACAAAAATAAAGACACTTTTTTTTTCTCTTTTGACTTAAGGCCTGACTCTATAAAAAACAGAGAAGGGAGCATGACAACCAGGTCTTAGCTGGTACCACCACCTCCTACGAAAATGCGTGCCAGGAAGTCTCGTCATCGTCGCAATAACAGCAGAGGGTCTATGAAAGACATTACCTCTCCGCTCAAATCTCAATCTACATATGAAGCTTCACTTGACACCCAAACATCAGACAAACTAAACCCTGCAGGGCTTCATCCTACTGACCTATGCTAAGACATTAAACTTTTTGGGACCTGCCACTGCAATCAGGGAGTATCGAAGTGAAGATGAAGCTGATGGGCAAGAGACTAGGTTAACAACATAAAAAAAACGTCAAGTTCGTTGTAGCAAAAACTCATCCACTTCTGCCGCTAGGCACTCATCAATCTCAAAACTTTTTCCTGTAAGTAAAAGCAGAACTCATCCTATCAAAACAATAACTTTAATGATGTTAGCTTTGGCTGTGATGGTGGCTGCAGTGATGCTACTTGTAGCAGCAAATGCTCATCCCAGGTCAGTGCTAATGTGGAGAGCATATGTGACCTATGCCCAGCCCAAAACAGAACTTGGAAACTATGAGTGAAAAATCCTCTCCAGATATTGACCTCTCATCCCGACCTGAAACCTTTATTTCAATGCTGACATAACAAACAGACAGTTTGTTATTATTGTATTTGAAAAACACAAATGTCTACCAAAATTGAGGCCCACTTTCTTCAATTCTTTACAAAGGTAACCTGCTAATCATAAATATGTTAAAAGATGAAGTTTGTGATAGGCTACTTCAAAAGTTGGTTCCAATAAAATTAAACTGAGTTAATTCATAAGTATGAATTTTAACCAGGTGTATTTCAAATGTCTAATAAGTCCACTTGGGCATTATTTGTTTATTGGGAGCTCTGTTTGATTAGCCAGTGCACTATTGTCTCTTTTGTCTCTTTCATAAAAATGAGCATTTTAAAAAATTTCCTTTAAACTTAAAGATGACTCATTTTCAAAAGCTAATTGCATTCAAGGTTTGGGTGGCAGATTGGCTTAGCCAAAACACAAGGAACTACTGCATATTGGTTATAAGCTAATGCACAGGAAAATAGTATTTATTGACTATTGCTAACAACCAATATAAAAAGGATTTTCAGCCAGTGCATGTTTTGAAGAGGGGAAAAGTTCTCTTAAATAAATACAAACAATAATTTTGTTGGCAGTTTTCTTTGTTTCTTTTCTCCTCATTTTCATCTTTGCTAATGACACATTTATTTGTTTAATAACAATATTTTATCAAATCTTTGAAATATAAAAAATAATTTGAACCTAACATATCACATTTTTTAAAACTGTTTTGTTATGTATCTTAGAACATGGTAACCACTATTGGCAATCCGAGATAATAATAAAAATAGATGCACATTTTTTTCATGTCTTTTTTTTGCATTCTTAAAAAGAATGTATGCATCCAAAACAGTGTTACCCAACCTAGAGCCTGCAGACCATATCTGACCCATGATGCAGTACAGTTTGGCTTTTGAAGCTTCTGCTCATGGTGCAGAGACTAATTTCATTGGACTTGCCTTTTTTTTATGTGGCCCATGACATGTATAAGAAATTCAGCCTTCAGGCTGGAAAAGGTTGGGCAGCACTGACCTAAATCATCCTCTTTGAGTTTTGTCCACATCAATACATGATTTTATTTCCTGTCCAATTTTTCATAGACCTAAAAAAAACTTGTTGGATTTTTTAAATGTTGATAGAACAGAAAGAAAAAAATAGTTTTCTTTTTCAGGGTGGGGTGCTCTGTAACCTTAAGTTTTTGGACTAGTATTTAAAAATAGTATTCAGTCCTACAAAAAGATTAGTTTATTGAGACTTAAAATTTTTCGTTGTTTTATAAGGTCAATTTTAAAAATGTCATCACCTCCAACTTGAATTATTCTCAATATGAAAAACAAAGTGTGAATTATTTTGTCATAGAAACATTTATTAAACATAAACTGAAAAAAAAAGTTAAATATTATATAAATATTGTATATTACAATAGCTCATGATTTTTACTAACGAGTTTCACTTCAGTTTCTCTGTGGCTAATTACTCTTATTTCATACATTTATAAGTGTATATTTGTTTGTATAGATCTTTATTTATTTTAACACACATCTTCTTTTCTCTAGAACTGTTCTTAAAGTTTACCAGTGACATTAGTATTAGATGTCCAGATGATACTTGTTTTTATTTGACCACATAAATTTGTCATTATTCCATTCATTAGACAAACTGCAAAAGTTTTGCTGGATAAAACTTGCTTCATCAAAACATTGGTTTCACTGGCTGGACTATCACCTTGATTCTACCTTTTATTGAAAAGAGTTTATCTTAGTTTATGCTTTTGTTTAACTTCTGCACTCTCAAATCTACTAAACGTTAATCATAGAAAAGTAATGAAACTTTTTTTTTTCTTAGCCATGTCTACTACCATTGTTAAAATAGATATAATTGTGAGGGAGTTTTAAAACTGTAATTAGCTAGATTACTAGCACACAGCCACTCATTGAAATTCATTTTAGTGGAAAGGGGAGGGGGGGGGGCAAAAAAGTGTTTTCTATGTTGTTTTTTTTACGCTTTATTTTAATTGACATTTATTTTCTTTTGTTATTCATTCTCTAAGTACCAGTATGAAGAAACCAAACAAGCTGCTGAGGGAACATCTGATTAATATTTTTTTATATATATAAATTGTATTTGGTAGCGTTTTTTAAGTTGTTGTTTTTTTTCTAAAGCCTTTATTGTTGACTTAATTTAAAATATTCTTTTATCTCAGATTTGTGATTAGTACATTTAAAAAAAAAACGGTTTTGTAATATGATATATTATTATTCATCACTGTTACTAATCCATATATTTTTTTTTTTACATTTAAACACCTTGTATATTGACAGAAGAACTCTTTTGTGTTCTGATTCCTACAATCATTCTAGTGGCAGCCATTTTATTTCTTGTTATTTGTAGAGCTTTGATTCAGTTGTTGTTGTGAATTAGTTCTGCCAATAGTTATTATGTATTTATATGGTTTAACATTTTTTAAAAATTATTGTAAAAGACAATCTAAATAATGCCTGTCCTGTCATGACTTTATTTATGATTAGATTTTTAAATGTCTAGGTAATTAAGTAAAATTTTAATTGCAATATGTGTGTGCATTAAAGAATAAATGTTATCATTTGCTTGATGATTATACATAGTCGCGAAGTTTAGCCTAACAGACATACCATACACACTCAGCTTGTTCATAAAATAATAAACAATATGTATGATAAGTTAAAATAAAATATGAATTTAATAGAATAATATTTATACAATAATATCGAAAGGAATAATGTGAATGTGAATTTTTCACAAATAAATATTAAGATAAAAAGTCATAAATTCATTGTAAGTAATAACTTAAAAAAGCATAAATAAAGTAAGCACCAATATGTTGCTTGAAAATACTGACTTCAACATCACAGTTTCATATCGTATGCCAAAGATTCGTCTCTGTAATAAGTTCTGTATAAACTGCCAACGGACATCAATCATGATAGCAGCATATTAGAACTGTCATTAACTTCTGACCAACAATACAAAGATGACGACGACAATGTCCAGGGTAATACCAAAAACCCACAGCATTGAATCAACGATGAAATAATTAACTGAAACCCTATAAAAATAACAGACAATTTCTAAAACTAGAAATACGAACAAATCCGTTTAAAGAATATCTTTACAATATAAAATACAACTCACCCTAAACAGAGGTCAAATAGTCCTAACAAGAATTAATCCAAGGCAATATGGTAAGGCTGACCAGTAGTATAATACCAAGATTCATTCAGGACCTCAAAAAGTACATCTTGTCTATCAATTACAATAAGGCGAAAATGCCCCCAAAATAAGAGCTGATACATTACGTCACTCATGACAATGGGACAAGGAATAAAATTTTGCACAAAATATTAATACCATGAATGACGTCATCGCCTACAGAAGAAAGTGGCGCTATTTGATAGTGTACATTTTTACAAATATACTCAACAACATTACTAACTGCAACAAGCTTAATTTGGGCAGTCTTAACTACATTGAATCACATATGTGTATGTACAAATGTACATAAGTGTTTATAGTGTATATGGTCTTATCAAGTAGATCTGTAATGAAACTTGTAGAAGGTAGATATCTCCACAAAAACTATAGGTTGGTTCTCCTGGCTCCACTAACACAAATGTTATCAGTAGGTTCTATACATCTTCTTTGTTCTCATTTTATGTTAAAGTGTTCAGACGACTAGACCAATACATGAGATGAACTGCGCAGTGGTTACCAAATCAGGGAGCTCTCTGTATAGTTTTCTTTCTATTGAGGTGTTTTGGGGCCAGTGTCTAGTACGGGCCTCTTGGTAAAGAGAGCAATTTTGGAGGACATGGTCGGCATTATCTGGTGACACTCCACATAGGCAGATTTCAATGGTTCCAATTATGAGCTTCCGGGCTCTATGTTTTTATTCTAGACATTTGTATTGTGCTAGCATTTTAAACATAATTTTATTGTGCATTAATGTTTATGTAAGAAACATTTTCCTTATTACTGATTTTATTATGGATAAATATTTGTACAAAGTTAAAAGAATAAGATCGAACTGTAGGCATACAGTTGAATGATTATATCTAGGCCTATATAGGTCAAATTCACTGAAAGAAAAAAAAAAAGAAATAATTGTATTTAGCTTTTTTATTTTAAACATTAGAATACATTGAATACCAAAGCACGATATAGCTGGAGTATATTAAATTAAGATGTGATGCTCTGTTGAGTTTATTAAAGTTTAGGGCTAGTAGCGGATTCTTTGTCCTCACATGAAATGTATCATGTAATGATAATGCAAAGAACAATCCACAAGTTGTAATTTGTACACTGTAATTTAAAGAAATTTAACAAGATTTAAAAAAAAAAAAAGGTTTAACAAAAAAATACAGCAGGTTATAAGATGCTGTCTTTTCCAAACAGAATGAGAATTTGTAACCAAAAGTATGTTAAGAACTTACATAATAATTTGTATCAAATCAAATCATATACTATCAAATATCTTAGTTTATGAGAACTGATCTGGTTTTCGAAGTTGACTATAACAATGGAATCTCTAATTGCAGGGGGGCGGTTGCCCCACTAGCTACCCCCTAAGGCCACTACTGCTTTAACTGAATGTATTGAAATATAGCCGATAAGAATAATCTTCATTTACATGAAACATTTTATGAGACATTGCCAAATATTTATAAAGATATTTAAAATTAGTTTTAATTTATTTGCATTTTTATATGTATATATTGTGGACACACCTGATTTCTGTATGTGTCCGCAGACCGCATATTCTGACGGGCCGCATGTGGCCTGCAGCCCATAATTTGCTAACCCTGCTATAGACTATAGTCTAGGTCTAATATTTAATTGAAGTCATTGGTTAATATGCTTGACTGAATGCAAGACGCATGGGATGTAATCATCTTCTTTTTTGAAGTAACGTCTGTATTATAGAAGAAGAAGAAGAGCAATCCCTTTTCTCCATTTCAAGACTTGTCTGTTTCAACCACAAGTGAATATTTTTACAGAAAAAAAAAAACAAGCACTAATCTAGAACAAAAAAGTGCTAAAAAGAAAGTGTTAGGCAAGATACTTACAGCTCCAGTTCACTTTTGAGTCTCTGGAAAAAAAAAAAAAAAAAGATTTTAATCTTCTTTCTCTCTCTGACACCTTTAAGAAAAAAAAATGTATTGTCTAAAAATTTTCATAGCTTTTTTTATTCTTACCTGGATTTCTTTGTCTTTCTGTCTGGTTATGTAGTTGTATTTCTGAAGAGAAAAACAAATATTTGTTAATCAGATTCATTTTCTTATTCTATTCTTATCACAATTTTACTTACAGACCTTGTATCAAAATTAAAAGGTAATTAGATCCTACACCTTTCAAACTAGTTATGCATGTTAATCAATTACTTTTTGCTAAGTCCTTGGTTTTCCTGGATGATTTGAGCAACCCTTTCCATTCTCTAATGACACTAGGGAAGAAGGAGAACTTGCAGGAATTTGTTTAAGCATATGGAATAAGGGGTGGGGTGGTAGTGGCTGAGTGGTTAAGCGCTTGGCTTCTGAAACTGGGGTCCTGGGTTGGAATCTTAGGGAAGACTGGGAATTTAAATTTCAGGATTTTTAGGGCGCCCCCGAGTCCACCCAACTCTAATGGGTACCTGACTTTAGTTGGGCAAAGTAAAGGTGGTTGGTCATTGTGCTGGCCACATGGCATCCTGCTATTTGACCGTTGGCAATAGAAACAGATGGCCTTAACATCATCTGCGCCATAGATCTCAAGGTCTGAAAGGGAAACTTTACTTTTTTTTTCTGTATGGTCCTTAAGATCAACTTTGATTGTAAAAGATATAACTTACTGATCTAAATTGTGTCAGCTGTTTCACTAGCATGATTTTTTCATGCTCCACATCCTGAAAAGAGAGCAATTTAAAATATAGACAAATTGTCTTGAAAGATATAAGCTACATCCTAATAGCATTTCCCAAGACAAAATTTTTAATCAATTTCTCTAAGACTGATAAATTTGAAGAAATTAAAGAGTTTACCAAAAATTAACCATTTGATATTGAACATTATATAAGCCCACTACGTCCTACCCCCGATTACCTTAATAATCTTAAGCAAAGAGAAGTAGGTCACATTTTTGTATTTAATATAAAATACAAACTACAGCTAGAAAAATAGAGATTATAACTGAAAATAAAGATTCTTCCTTTTAATGAAAAATAAAATCAGTTTTCTCCAAAATGATTTGTAATTAACCTAGCAATGAGACTGAAGAAATATTTAATTTAAAAAGTTTCAAATATTGAAAAGGGGTTTTAGGAACATCTAATAAAAACAGTATAGGACTAAAACGTTCTGGACAGCAGAAGTGGCTAATGGGTTTAAATGTTGTTTTGTTTGTTTATTTATAAAAAAAAAAACCTGTTATGTTTCTGTAGCCAAAGGTTAACAAAGGTGTCATGTGGCCAGCACAACAAACAACCACCTTTAATTATCCTCAACTAATGCTAGGTACACATTCAACTTGGGTGGACTCAGTGTCCTAGAAATCACAAAAATTAAAATCCATCTTCATCAGGACTTGAACCCATGACCCCTTGGTTCAGAAGTCAAGTCCTTTACCACTCAGCCACTATGTTATTTGTTCACCTTGGGTCAAAAAGGTGATAGCATGAGAAAAACCTCAAAGAAGAAGAGGAAGTGATTATTACTTAACTCAATTTAAGTCAGTTGTCTTTGGTACTCGGAGCAGTACACATGTATTGAAGTGGCCAGTTGTTACCCACTAAGATGGCTAAGTACGTGAGCAAACATGGCTCTCAGTGAGCTACTGTATGCTCTAGCGAGTGTACCTTCACGTGGTGGGGATGTGAGAAAGGCTTGCTAACCAGTTCAAAACCCACCACTGTTACCCCTATGGGTGGTGAAGGTCCCCTCATGGGTGCAGGTTAGGGTACTAATTGATTTTTTAAATTGATTCTTGTGTTTTCAGGTAAAAGAAATAATTGTGCAAATTTCAGGTAAAAGAAATAATTGTGCAAATTTCAGCTTAAGATTGGGTATCAGAGAAATATTGTGTACAAACTTTTGGCCAGACAGACAGACAGAGTGAGTTGATATACATTTGTAAATACTTACTATCAACCTTGACTTTAGGTTACTAACTTCATTGCTTGTGTTTCTCAAGTTCTCTTCACTCCTAGCTATAACATAGAGATGTAGTTTTATTAGTCTTTTTCTAAGGCAACAAAAATTACAACATTTTAGCTTATTAAGCACTTTGCCTGTATTTCATCAAACAGGAAAAAGTAACAGTTTTTCATCAGCGTGTCATTATTCAAGAAGAAACCCAAAGGTGTCCAAATGGTTTTCCAGACTTTGAATTTGTCCTTCATCTCCATATGAAGTCAACTTTTTTTCCAATTCACCCCAGAGATGGGCCAAACTGAAAGAAGCTGGAGCCTGGAGTTTAAAAGAGGACAGTAATACAAGGTGGTCTGCAAGAGAGAAAACTATGTCGACAGTTTCTTTGCAGCTTGACAAAATCATCAAGCTGTTGAAGAAACTTTCTGAATCAGCAACTGTAGGATGGACACTAGAAGCAGCGCACAGAATGAAATCTCTTCAGCACTACTTCTCTTATTAAGAGACATTTTCACTACTTCAATAGCTGTATCTTTGTATGAATCATCTGACTAGTGATACTTTTCTTCAACACGTTCATGGTCTCCTTTGTTTTCAGTGCTCTTAAACTACCCTTTATACTAAGTTACTTCCTGAGAGTAACACGGCACTAGTCAGCGCTATGGAAGTTAATCCTTGAAATTGAGGATGACCCCGCATGGAAAGAGTTAATACTCTGTGTGGAATACATGCAACGGGGTCACTAACTGATATAACAATCTGAAAGGCAGGATTACATGAAAGTGACGTAACATTTAATTTATTTAAAAACAAATTTCAGACACTCAATTTGGGGGAATCTTCAAATTCTCCCCCCTCCTCTCCTCACCCAAGCTACGCCACTGGCTGCAGGGCATTTTTCTTTTGGAAATTGAATTATCAGAAATTTATAAGCAGAGAGCTTATACAAGTTTGATAGGCGATATTATATAAAAAAAAAAGAGAGATACTTCATGAAACAAAGATTTTACATACACAACAACCTTGAGCTTTTTCTAAGTACTGCTTCTTGAGCTTTTACTAAGTACCGTTTGTTTTTCTGGTCTTGAACCTTTTTTCTTTTGCAACAAAAAAAAAAAAACAGAGTTTGTTTAGAAAATAAGAAAAAGATTATGTAAAAAACAAACGGAAATAAAGGCCAACAAAACAAAATAAAATAATGAAACAAATCAAAATAGTAGGACAGGTTCAGTTCAAAATAATCAAAGAACCAGCATCACAGAGGCACAATAGTGTCTCATCTCAAAAACCAAAACAATGGTTTACAATAATATAATAAATGTCATAATCAAATGACAACATCCATGAGACACACTACTGTCTCATTTCAAAACAAAAGATGTCTTTTACAAAAAAAACAACATACATACTATTTACATAAACTAACTTAGTACTAACAAATAAATAAAGTCTACTTAGTTCGTTAACGAAACACTCTTCCCATAACAGTGGCACACTCCTCTTGAGTAACACAGTCAGAGCACAACAACACAAGTATTAGTTAAACATTATGGATGGAGATTTCGTTCAAAATGCACTGGTCAGCTCAAGAGTGAGTGGCTATTGTAAACAGTTAACTGAGAATTAAATAGTATATTAAAGGGAGCTAACTCTTACTGAAAATAAAGTAGCTGCCCTTATTGTCCCTCTTGTCACAACACACAAGAACAGATCAGTTCACAACACACAACAAGAACATAAATACACAACAAACACTATTAAAAAAATTGAAATAAACATTTAGAAATTACACTATGACAACACTATGGAGAAAATTTAAAAAAAAAAAATTTGACCTCTGGCTGGGCAGTCTGGGATTCTATCAGGTTAGTATCTCTGCCCCTGCCTCTTTTACTTTTTTCTGAGCTAATCATGTTTTAAAAAAACAAAAACAAATAATTACTAACAGAAAATTCAGCAATGGCTACAAATAACTAAAGACCAGTATAATAGTGTCTCTCTACATATGCATACATATTTATATATATGACTGCTTGTCTTGACCATTACTTGTTGTTGTTTTTTTCAAAAATATTTCAAGATAAGTATAAATGAATAATTCAATAAATGATGGCTTACACGGAATGGCTGCTTGGTTGTTCATGGTCTATTGGTTGCAATCCCACGTCTTCCTGCAGGAAAATTGAACTGTCTCTTGTAAAATATTAAATGTGCAAAGAAGTTACTGATTTATCCATTCAAGATTTTAAAAAATAATAATAATAATTCTAATTGTTTAGCTTTATTTATTTTCTTTCTGAATTCAGTAAACTTAAATTGCTTTTTTTCCTTTTGTTGTTTCAGAGTGTGAGTAAATATAAACAAAAAGATACACCATACAAGTAATGCTAGAGCAGACAATGTACAGAACATACGGTAATAAAAAGACTGGAATATACCAGTCAGCTCTGCTTCATGTAATTTCACAAAGTTGAGAAACAAAATAATATATTTGATAAAATACTTGTAATTTTAATCAACTCACAGATCTATTTCAGTGCTGTCAGAGTCGCTCAAATGTTCACATTGTTTGTTTTGCTCTTTGACCTGTGCAAAAAACAACATGTTATGTGCTAAGTTGAAGTAGAAGCAGAAAGCATTATCAGAGTCAGAATTGGAATATGTTTTTTTTTGTATAATGTTTTACATCAGAGTTGAAGATTATTTACTTCCTAGTCCAGAATGATGGGGTATTATATGGGGTGTTCATTTTGCAGCTCAATGTATTTCTAAAATAACAACAGGAGCCATAATAATTTTTAAAAATAAATTTCAAAGAGAGTTTGTGTTTTCACATAAGCTCAGAGGGAGCCCTCCACTAGATCCACCTATGCAGGTAAAAAAGAAATATCAATAGGTATAAACTATCAACAACCACAAATCCATCTCCTTCTATACAAAGTAGATGTGTGCAGGAGAAAGTATTTTGTTTGGCTGACTGCTGAGGTATTATTATTGTTATTACATTCTTAATATTTATAATAGGGCGCAGTGGCTGAGTGGTTGAGAACTTGGTTTCCAAATCTGGGATCCTGGGTTCAAATCTGGGATTTTTATGGCGCCCCTGAGTCCAACCAACTCTAATGGGTACCTGACATTAGTTGGGGAAAATAAAAGCAGTTGGTCATTTTGCTGGCCAAATAACCATCCATCCATCCCAGTGGCGCTACAGCCTGCTCATTAACCATTGGTTTAAGAAGTAGATGACCTAAGATCATCTGCCCCATAGATCACAAGGTCTGAAATGTAAACGTTACTTTTTTGTTTTGGTAACTTTTTAATATTAATAACAGGGTTTGGTAGTCAAGCTCTTGGCTTCTGAACTGAGGGTATCTAGATTACCTGACATGTTTTTTTCAGTGAACTGATTGTTATGAGGATAACGTTCAGTATGAGCCTAATCTAATGATTGTACTTTTCTGAATTACATTCTTATTGTTTAAAACTTATAGAATAAAATAATGTTTTTGTATGTTGAAAAGAATGCACACAAGACTAAGACTAAGACTAAGACTGCCTTATTGATCCTTACGGAAACTTGTGATTACAAGGACTCTTTTCTCATATAAAGACAACACAACAGAAAAATACACATAAATACAACAGACACAACATAAAGAGTTCATTCAGCGACTACACACACGTATCTTGGTGCATTTCATGTTCCCTGATCAATGAGTGGCGGTGATAGAGTCTGACCGAGTG
Source organism: Biomphalaria glabrata (assembly GCF_947242115.1). Classification (NCBI taxonomy): domain Eukaryota; kingdom Metazoa; phylum Mollusca; class Gastropoda; family Planorbidae; genus Biomphalaria; species Biomphalaria glabrata. The sequence goes on along the minus strand of NC_074720.1, from coordinate 44,631,328 downwards.
AAGTACGAACGAGTTTTTGTACCGCTCCGTTCTTGTTTTGATTGACAGCAGTCGCCCACTTCATGACGACCTGATGTAGTTCTGATGGAGATTTTTTCGATTTTTCTTAGGCACTTTTGTTCAAAAAGTTCCTTTAAATGTGGTAATGTTGTGAGTGTAATTTTTGATGCTTTTTTAATGATGTTTTCTAGACGTCACACCTTGCCAACAAGTTATTCCGTATGTTAGCAGATTTTGTATAGTCGCGCCGTAAAAAGTCTCAAGGATCTTCTTGTTTAGTTTAAAGCTATTGAGTTAGTATAGAAAAAAGAGTCGCTGGGCTGTTTTCTTTGTCAGAGTTCCAAGGTGGTCTTCCCATGAAAGCTTGTTGTTGATGATAATGCCTAGATATTTATATGCCTTTACTTGCTCTATAGATGTAGTGTTTATTTGCAGTTCAGGTATAGTTTGTTTTTTCTTTCTAAAATCTATTATAAGTTCTTTAGTTTTTGTGACATTCAGTTCTAGAAAGTTGTCGGTGCACCAGTTTGTAAACTCTTCTATTGAGTCTCCTGAAATAAGACCGACTATGGCAGTATCATCAGCGAATTTAATGAGTTTAACTGAGTCATAGATGCTTCTTATGTCATTAGTGTAAAGAGTGTATAGCACAGGAGAAAGCACACAACCTTGTGGAGCACCCGTACATAGTACTCGAGTTGACGATTTGGTGTTGTTGACTTTAACATACTGGGAGCATTGGGTTAAAAAGTTTAGAACCCATGCTTGTAAGTAAGGGCTTACATTTAAGTTACTCTGTTTATCATTAGATGTGGCTGTATGGTATTGAAAGCGGAGGAGAAATCTACGAAGAGGACTCGTGCATATGTTTTGGGTATATCGAGATGCTTATAAAGCTGGTCCAAAAGCAATAGAATGGCATCCTCAGTTCCTCTAGCTGCTTTGAATGCAAATTAATCAGGATTAAGGCTGTTATTGACTTTTGCTACAAGTTGTTTAAGCATATATTTTTCAAAACATTTCATAACAATAGGTGTTAGGCCCAGTACCTAGTGACTTTGTATGATGAATGCATGTATATATTGTTAAATACATCTATTCAAGCAGAACCTGACCCTTAATTGTGGTGTTTTTTCCCCGCTAAATTGTAGAATATGAAGGCCCCTTGAGATGCTGGGCTTCTGGCCTTGTATTGGCAGGGGTAACTGAGCATTGATCACACAATACAGATAATTAAATGATCATCTATTATTGATGGTTGACCTTCTAACCAAGAAGCTGATGAATGGCCAAACTCTCATTCCTGACTTCTGGTAAAAGTCCTTTCCTTGAAAGCTAGAAGCTGGTAATAAATAACACTAAAAGATGCCTTGATTAAAAACATGAATAAATATAGGTGCTTACAACTAGAATATGCATTCTTAAAAAAAAAAAATATTTTTGGTAAACTTTACTAACCCATATAACAGAAAACACATTAATTATATATATATATATTTAGAGAGAGAGAGAGATGTGATAGGCCCTATATATATATAGATAGACAGATAGATATAACTTCATTTTGATATGTAAAAAATGTGAGATGATTACAATGAACATAAATGTCAATTCTGGTTTTTAGATCTTCAAACTCTTTCCTGCAGGGTTCACTGTCGCCGCCTCTGTCTTCACTTTCCAATAACAAACCAACAGGAATGTCATCCACTCACTAGAACACCCTTACCACAGTTTTCCTAGGCAAAAACTTCCTGACTAGACAACCCACACAAAGAACCTTGCTGAACCATTACTCTAGGGGGATCAAGCCAAATTCTCGTCTAAAATATTATATTCTTCCTTTTCCACTTAGATGGAATTCCAGTTGCTCCAGTTCATATACAGTGATCTAATAGTGCACTGTTGCGCCTTGTGCATGCAGAATGACAACAATACATAATTTTGAAAACAAAATGGTGCGCTTGCTTTCAGAACAGAAAATGTAGCCTTTGCAAAATATCATGAAATGGTGGGATTTTCAATAGCTTTTCAAATTTTAAGACCTACATATGATAGATAGACCACATTAAACTAATAGTATCCTTAAAACAAGGCTTTTTGATGCAGTAGTCATTTTGGCGCTAAGTATTGTCGACAGATATTTTATTACCTAATCCATGTGCTGCGCTATACTTGAAATAGTTGTTACTATATGTTTATTTATCCTTTAAATTGAAGACAGGAGTAATACAAGGCTGTCCCTACACAATGAAATCTGAAAGCAGTTCTTTGGCACAAAGACTTGGACAATAACAACTAAGAATACAGACAAGCTCCAGATATTTACCAATGAATGATGTTTATAATGATCTAGAAGGGTAGGATAAGAAAGTAAAATTCTTTGAAAAAAAAAATAATAATAAAAAAAAAGCTGGATTTTCTGGTTGGTATTTGTGTGATCATTAATACGATTGCTTTCTTCCACTAGTTGGGCATTTAGCTCCTCAAGAGCAGCAAGTTCCTGGCATTGAAACATAAAACTGATCAATGCAATACCAATTTTATAGAATGACATCAGTTCAATTTATATATTATAAGATAAGATAATTTTATTGATCCAATCAAATAGAAATTCAGTTTGACTACAATTGACAACATCAGCGTAACTACTGTACAATAACAGTATAGATGAAGAATTCAAACAACATTCACACACGAAACACATACACATTCCCAACCAGCACTTTATGAATTTGAACTTCTATGTACTTCTCGATGACGACAGCTGATCTTGTAACACTCTGACCGAAAGTGGGATAAAGGAGTTTTTAAATCTTTCTGTTTTAGTTCTAATGGAAAGGAGACGACCACTTCATTCAGATTTTATGTAACAGTGGTTTAATGGGTGCAGGTTGTCCTTAAGAAGCGAGAGTGTTTTGGAAAGGCATCTTTCATGAAAAAGCTCTTCAAGAGATGGTAGCTGTATTTGAGTGATGTGCGATGCTTTTTTAATTAGTCTATTTAGTCTAAGTCTTTGTGCCAGTAAAGTATTACCATACCAGCAGGTGATGGCAAAGTTAATTAGACTGCTTATAGTTGCTGTATAAAAAAGTGAAATAATGGTTTTGTCGATGTTAAATTTTCTTATCTTTCTAAGGTAGAAGAGTCACTGGTGAATTTTTGTGTAGAGGTTTTGACAGTGTTCACTCCATTTCAGTTTGTTGTTGATAGTTGTTCCTAGATATTTATATTCTTGTACTTGTTCTATGGTTTGATTGTTCATCTGAATTTCTGCAATATAGCCTTAATGTTTCCTAAAGTCAATAATCATTTCTTTAGTTTTCTGAACATTTAAAATTAGAAAGTTGTCTATACACCATTGGTAAAAGGTGTCAATTGTTGAATGGTACAGATTTTCGTCACCTGAAATAAGGCCAATGATTGCTTTGTCGCCAGCAAATTTTATGATGGGAGTGTCAGCTGATAGGCTCTGAATGTCATTTGTGTATATGGTATACAATACTGGTGACAGGACGCACCCCTGCGGCGCTCCAGTGCTAAGTTCTCTCGTGCCAGACACATACCCGTTCACTTTTACATATTTTGGGCGTTTGATGAGAAAGATTAGAATCCAAGCTTGTATGTTTTTGCTAACGTTCAATTCAGATAGTTTTTGATAACAATAAGCTATAATGTCTGTAGTCATAGATTTGACAAAGACAAAAAAATAAATGTTATTTCTAGTTTACTAAATTCTTACATCTTTGAGTTTTTTTTTCTCTTCTTGAAGACTTTTAATCTTAGAACTCAACTCTGACTTCTCTGTGTAATGATTATCAAGTATTTTTTGAAGCCTGAAAGAAAAGAAAAGTTAACATTCCTAGTGAATCACAAGAGTTATAAAAATCTAGATCCGTCATCAACCTTTTTTTTTTCACTCTTTTATATAATAAGCACACTTCTATCATGCAAACATTTTGGGAATTATGTAACAAGGATTCAACTGCCTTGTTTTCATTGATCCTTTACATAATGTTAAATAAAATACTTTACAATCAATATAGTAATATAGTATTGTCTCTGAACGATTATGTTGGAGTGTGGTTTTATATGTGGTTACACATACCAGTGATGGGAATAGACTTTACAAAAATTTTAGGAAATTTTGGTCCAATCCCCCCCCCCCTTTTTTGTAAACTGGCCTGTAGCAGCGACTTAAAATAAGATGTTGCAGAAATGTAAAATATTTTCCTAGCATGTAACTAATGCTTTTATATAAAGGTTATATAAGTTACTGCAGAGTTCAGCGACAATGAAAACATTTCCATCTACAGCTGACAATCCCTCAAGGCCAATCTAGAATCAGTCCTCTTCAAAGTGAATTTGTTTCAACCTAAGTTCATCAACAAATAATGAGAACACTCACTGAGCTTCAATACTTTCTTTCTCCTGGAGTAGATTCTTAAATTTGGCATCCAGCTCTCTGTTTCTCTGCTGCTCCTGTTTCACCTCATGCTCTTTTTCTTTCAATGAACTTTCTAGAGACTTGACCCTGAGATCAAGAAAAAAAATTGAAACTAAATAGAAACTTCTGATGCCTACGCAATAAACTTTTAGTTGACATTTCTGGCAAAGCCTATTACAGTTGAAATATAGGGTTGGGACGTACTGGTTTCATTTTAAACATTGTCAATCAAAAAAATGAATTAGAAATAAAGTGTTTAGTTGAATCATTTAGAAAACTGAAATGAAACTATCCAAAAGTGAATGTTGACTAAAATTTTTTTTTCCTTTTTTTTAAAGTTAAAAAAAAAAACAGCTTCTGAGATCAACACAGATACACAAATAAGACAAATGTCCTCAAGCATAAAAAAGACTATTAATGTTAAGGCATGATCGCAAAAGTCGAGAGAATTTCAACCACTCAGACATAAAGTCACATTTGCAGAGTTACTTTGAAATGACTTCATGCTGTCACATCTCACGAAACAGTATACATTTTTAAAAGGTCCTACTAAAAAGGTGAAGGATGCCTTTTATTTAAAATATTTTAATTTATTGAAGCAATGGTAAGAATCACATTTTTTGTGTGTGTGTTTTAATATTCAAACATGGAGTGATAACTTTAATGACATTCAAACTTTTATTTTGCTTCTAAAATTTTATTGACTGCCCCGTCCCCCTTTGTCAGGACCTTCAAGCCCCTCTCCCTTTCCCCAGTATGAGAAACACTGGAATTTAAATATAGAAATGTGGTGGTTGTACTTTTCTCAGCTCTCCTTCACCTACAAAACTCTCTCTACTGATTGTCCATATCTTGTCAAAATATTTAACAAAAATCTCATTTTTCTATTGTTGCAGTTTCTTCTAAGACATTTTCATAGGCATTAAAAAGATCATGAGTTGGTCTCACTCTTGACTAAGGTGTATATGTTTATAGTAGGCTAATGCTAATCTTTTTCTAGTATCTTCAACCTTTTCTACTAAAGCTGACAATAATTGGATCATCTCATAAGCTTTTTTTTTTAAAAAAGAATTATTTTAATTTCACTTTTTATGTATTTCAAGCTAAGTCTGTCTGAATAAGTCAATAAATGAAAGCCTACATTTTTTTGATGAGTGTGCTAAGAGGATAAATACTGACTTAACCATTAAAAAAATATTTGCCAAAATGTTTTGCTTTATATATTATGATGTTCCTTACATTGTTTTCATAATACATTCACTTAAGTTAATTGTTTGTTTTTTCCTTTTACTGTTTCAGAATGAGAGTAAATATTTAAAAAGCTTTGTTCTTGTTTTTTTGCTAATTCTAGGATATTATTTTGTACATAACAATGTCTAACAGTGTCATCCATTGGTATTAGTAGGAAATTGCAACTCTTAAGTTTAGTAAGTTACTTTATTTAGACATCCTATTATAATTTATGTCCAAAATGCACATTAGCTGGGGCAATGTAATTTTAAATCTTAAAGTAGATAATGTACAGAACAAAAAGAGGGTAATAAAAAGGCTCTTTAATTAAGATATTGTTCTATTCATATAGAATTGAGAACCCTGTTTTATTTGTCTCACATTTTAAGTAAGAAAAAAACATATTCATATTTTTAATAAAAACATGGTAAAAAAATAAGTAAATAAATATATTTTTCAAGACTCACAGATTGTCAGCTGTTATATCCAGTTCCTTTACTTCACGCATTCTCTTCCTAAAGTTTTCTTTAGTTCTTTTTTGCTCCTCTAGTTCAACCTGTCAAAACAAACAGCAACTACTACTCTCGAATGAACTTAAGAAAAAAAAAGTGAAATTTAGACTTTCTCTCCTAATTAAGAATAACATAGTTGATTCAAGTGAAAGAATACAATGAGCCCTGCATTCTAAAGTTCAAGCATCAGAAAATGATGACAAAGTTTTTTTACAAGTGTGAAGGCAAAGAAAGATGGTTGGGACCTGGTCTTTCAAGATGGAAAAGTTTTTTTGTGAGACATGGCGGTGTATTTGTCAGAGTGGCACTAAACAGACTTAATAAAGCGAGCCTGGGTGAGGAAGAGAGAGTACAGAAGATAATGAGAACACAGAAACAATTGAAGACGTCGTCAAGAGTGGTGTAAGCGAAATATTTGATGGAGATTGTGAACTTATTAGAGATGAAAGTGACACAAGGACAGACATTCATTTTGTAGCTTGTTTGAAGCCAAATGAACAAACAGAATACAGAATGGAAGCCTTTTAGAAAAAAAAAAGTTTTGTGAATACAATGAATAGTTGAAAATCTGGGCAGAGACCAGTAACATTCTGTACAATAATAGCTCAAGTAGGAAGAAAATTTTTATTTGTCATGGTACAGGAAATAATGTTAAGTGCCTTAATTCCAAGAATAAGTTAACTAGTCAAGTGGGCTAAAAGTGGAGTGTGTGAGTGAACGACTAGGTAAATAGGTCATTCTTTTAGATGACCTTGAAGAGATGTTTAGGTAAACATGCATGAGTAGTCAGGAATAGGTAGAAGACTAAGAATTATGTAGCAAGAAAGGCCAGGCAACACGAAGCTTCCTAGATGAGTCATTGTTCAGTGGTCATTATTCGACTAGTAGTTTATGTACTTCAGTTATTTGACAATATTGTAAGATAGCCAGCTATTTCATAAAAGTGATTCATGTTAATTTTTTTATTGTTGGATAGCTTATTTGATTGAATCAAGTTTGAAGAAATTAAACTCAAGAAAGATACATTCTAATCTAGATTTCTTCAGTGTGATTGAATAGAGACAATACTACTCTGCAAAAGAGCTCATGACAGTGAGGACAAATACAATATATGCTTGAACCTTACATCAAATTTTTCTATTGCAGATTCCAATAGATGAATATGGTTTGTGTTGTTATCAACTACTTCTTCAAATAAGTGGGTGGAGGCGCGGTAGCTGAGCGGTAAAGTGCTTGGCTTCTGAACCGGGGACTGGGGTTCGAATCCTGCTGAAGACTGGGATTTTTAATTTCGGGATCCTCAGGCGCCTCTGAGTCCACCCAGCCCTAATGGGTACCTGACTGACATTAGTTAGGGAAATGTAAAGACGGTTGGTCGTTGTGCTGGCCACATGACACCCTTGTTAACCGTAGGCCACATAAACAGATGACCTTTACATCATCTGCCCTATAGACCACAAGGCCTGAAAGGGGAACTTTACTTTTCTTTAGTGGGTGCACTGCACTTGATAGGTCTCTTACAGCTGGCGGTATCTTTGGTGGGTTGACAGGAGTAGGTCTGTAAAGAAGCTCTTGGAAATGATCGACCAATCTCTTCTTTTGTCCTCTTCGTCTGTTATCAAGTCACCATTTTTGTCCTTTACTGGCCTCTCTGACATGGCAAATTTTCCAGATATGTTTTTGATGACTGGTTACAGTTCTTTGGTACTGTTCTGAAGAGCTGCTTCTTTTGCTAGTGCTTCAATGTATTTTTGCCTGTCTGTTCTGATGCTATGCTTGATACTCCTATCTATTTCAGCATATTCTTTTTTGTGCTTTTCCTTTTGCTGCTCTTGTTTTACTGTTGTTCATGCCTGCTTTCTTCTCTCTTCTTTCCTTGATCTTCTGAAGAGTTTCTGCTGAACTCCACTCCTTGTGGGTGTATGACTTGAGACCCAGTACTTTTTGGTATGTGAAGGTTACTGTTTTTTTTTTTCAGTTTCTGCCATGTCTGCTCTACTGTCTCCTCTTCTAGGAGCTGGAACTTGTTTGATAAGGTGATCTTCAACTCTTCCTGTTTTGTGTAGTCTTTCAGTGCAATGGTAGTGTAATGTTGAAACTTGTTTGATAAGGTGATCTTCAACTCTTCCTGTTTTGTGTAGTCTTTCAGTGCAATGGTAGTGTAATGTTGAAACTTGTTTGATAAGGGGATCTTCAACTCTTCCTGTTTTGTGCAGTCTTTCAGTGCAATGGTAGTGTAATGTTGAAACTTGTTTGATAAGGGGATCTTCAACTCTTCCTGTTTTGTGTAGTCTTTCAGTGCAATGGTAGTGTAATGTTGAAACTTGTTTGATAAGGTGATCTTCAACTCTTCCTGTTTTGTGTAGTCTTTCAGTGCAATGGTAGTGTAATGTTGAAACTTGTTTGATAAGGTGATCTTCAACTCTTCCTGTTTTGTGTAGTCTTTCAGTGCAATGGTAGTGTAATGTTGAAACTTGTTTGATAAGGTGATCTTCAACACTTCCTGTTTTGTGCAGTCTTTCAGTGCAATGGTAGTGTAATGTTGAAACTTGTTTGATAAGGTAATCTTCAACTCTTCCTGTTTTGTGTAGTCTTTCAGTGCAATGGTAGTGTAATGTTGAAACTTGTTTGATAAGGTGATCTTCAACTCTTCCTGTTTTGTGTAGTCTTTCAGTGCAATGGTAGTGTAATGTTGAAACTTGTTTGATAAGGTGATCTTCAACACTTCCTGTTTTGTGCAGTCTTTCAGTGCAATGGTAGTGTAATGTTGAAACTTGTTTGATAAGGTGATCTTCAACTCTTCCTGTTTTGTGTAGTCTTTCAGTGCAATGGTAGTGTAATGTTGAAACTTGTTTGATAAGGTGATCTTCAACACTTCCTGTTTTGTGTAGTCTTTCAGTGCAATGGTAGTGTAATGTTGAAACTTGTTTGATAAGGTGATCTTCAACTCTTCCTGTTTTGTGCAGTCTTTCAGTGCAATGGTAGTGTAATGTTGAAACTTGTTTGATAAGGTGATCTTCAACACTTCCTGTTTTGTGCAGTCTTTCAGTGCAATGGTAGTGTAATGTTGAAACTTGTTTGATAAGGTGATCTTCAACTCTTCCTGTTTTGTGTAGTCTTTCAGTGCAATGGTAGTGTAATGTTGAAACTTGTTTGATAAGGTGATCTTCAACACTTCCTGTTTTGTGCAGTCTTTCAGTGCAATGGTAGTGTAATGTTGAAACTTGTTTGATAAGGTGATCTTCAACTCTTCCTGTTTTGTGCAGTCTTTCAGTGCAATGGTAGTGTAATGTTGAAACTTAATTGATAAGGTGATCTTCAACACTTCCTGTTTTGTGTAGTCTTTCAGTGCAATGGTAGTGTAATGTTGAAACTTGTTTGATAAGGTGATCTTCAACTCTTCCTGTTTTGTGTAGTCTTTCAGTGCAATGGTAGTGTAATGTTGAAACTTGTTTGATAAGGTGATCTTCAACTCTTCCTGTTTTGTGTAGTCTTTCAGTGCAATGGTAGTGTAATGTTGAAACTTGTTTGATAAGGTGATCTTCAACTCTTCCTGTTTTGTGCAGTCTTTCAGTGCAATGGTAGTGTAATGTTGAAACTTGTTTGATAAGGTGATCTTCAACTCTTCCTGTTTTGTGTAGTCTTTCAGTGCAATGGTAGTGTAATGTTGAAACTTGTTTGATAAGGTGATCTTCAACACTTCCTGTTTTGTGTAGTCTTTCAGTGCAATGGTAGTGTAATGTTGAAACTTGTTTGATAAGGTGATCTTCAACACTTCCTGTTTTGTGTAGTCTTTCAGTGCAATGGTAGTGTAATGTTGAAACTTGTTTGATAAGGGGATCTTCAACTCTTCCTGTTTTGTGCAGTCTTTCAGTGCAATGGTAGTGTAATGTTGAAACTTGTTTGATAAGGTGATCTTCAACTCTTCCTGTTTTGTGCAGTCTTTCAGTGCAATGGTAGTGTAATGTTGAAACTTGTTTGATAAGGTGATCTTCAACACTTCCTGTTTTGTGCAGTCTTTCAGTGCAATGGTAGTGTAATGTTGAAACTTGTTTGATAAGGTGATCTTCAACTCTTCCTGTTTTGTGCAGTCTTTCAGTGCAATGGTAGTGTAATGTTGAAACTTGTTTGATAAGGTGATCTTCAACTCTTCCTGTTTTGTGTAGTCTTTCAGTGCAATGGTAGTGTAATGTTGAAACTTGTTTGATAAGGTGATCTTCAACACTTCCTGTTTTGTGTAGTCTTTCAGTGCAATGGTAGTGTAATGTTGAAACTTGTTTGATAAGGGGATCTTCAACTCTTCCTGTTTTGTGCAGTCTTTCAGTGCAATGGTAGTGTAATGTTGAAACTTGTTTGATAAGGTGATCTTCAACTCTTCCTGTTTTGTGCAGTCTTTCAGTGCAATGGTAGTGTAATGTTGAAACTTGTTTGATAAGGTGATCTTCAACTCTTCCTGTTTTGTGCAGTCTTTCAGTGCAATGGTAGTGTAATGTTGAAACTTGTTTGATAAGGTGATCTTCAACTCTTCCTGTTTTGTGTAGTCTTTCAGTGCAATGGTAGTGTAATGTTGAAACTTGTTTGATAAGGTGATCTTCAACTCTTCCTGTTTTGTGTAGTCTTTCAGTGCAATGGTAGTGTAATGTTGAAACTTGTTTGATAAGGTGATCTTCAACTCTTCCTGTTTTGTGTAGTCTTTCAGTGCAATGGTAGTGTAATGTTGAAACTTGTTTGATAAGGTGATCTTCAACTCTTCCTGTTTTGTGCAGTCTTTCAGTGCAATGGTAGTGTAATGTTGAAACTTGTTTGATAAGGTGATCTTCAACTCTTCCTGTTTTGTGTAGTCTTTCAGTGCAATGGTAGTGTAATGTTGAAACTTGTTTGATAAGGTGATCTTCAACACTTCCTGTTTTGTGTAGTCTTTCAGTGCAATGGTAGTGTAATGTTGAAACTTGTTTGATAAGGTGATCTTCAACACTTCCTTTTTTGTGTAGTCTTTCAGTGCAATGGTAGTGTAATGTTGAAACTTGTTTGATAAGGGGATCTTCAACTCTTCCTGTTTTGTGCAGTCTTTCAGTGCAATGGTAGTGTAATGTTGAAACTTGTTTGATAAGGTGATCTTCAACTCTTCCTGTTTTGTGCAGTCTTTCAGTGCAATGGTAGTGTAATGTTGAAACTTGTTTGATAAGGTGATCTTCAACTCTTCCTGTTTTGTGTAGTCTTTCAGTGCAATGGTAGTGTAATGTTGAAACTTGTTTGATAAGGTGATCTTCAACACTTCCTGTTTTGTGTAGTCTTTCAGTGCAATGGTAGTGTAATGTTGAAACTTGTTTGATAAGGTGATCTTCAACTCTTCCTGTTTTGTGCAGTCTTTCAGTGCAATGGTAGTGTAATGTTGAAACTTGTTTGATAAGGTGATCTTCAACTCTTCCTGTTTTGTGTAGTCTTTCAGTGCAATGGTAGTGTAATGTTGAAACTTGTTTGATAAGGTGATCTTCAACACTTCCTGTTTTGTGTAGTCTTTCAGTGCAATGGTAGTGTAATGTTGAAACTTGTTTGATAAGGTGATCTTCAACTCTTCCTGTTTTGTGTAGTCTTTCAGTGCAATGGTAGTGTAATGTTGAAACTTGTTTGATAAGGGGATCTTCAACTCTTCCTGTTTTGTGTAGTCTTTCAGTGCAATGGTAGTGTAATGTTGAAACTTGTTTGATAAGGGGATCTTCAACTCTTCCTGTTTTGTGCAGTCTTTCAGTGCAATGGTAGTGTAATGTTGAAACTTGTTTGATAAGGTGATCTTCAACACTTCCTGTTTTGTGCAGTCTTTCAGTGCAATGGTAGTGTAATGTTGAAACTTGTTTGATAAGGTGATCTTCAACTCTTCCTGTTTTGTGCAGTCTTTCAGTGCAATGGTAGTGTAATGTTGAAACTTGTTTGATAAGGTGATCTTCAACTCTTCCTGTTTTGTGTAGTCTTTCAGTGCAATGGTAGTGTAATGTTGAAACTTGTTTGATAAGGTGATCTTCAACTCTTCCTGTTTTGTGTAGTCTTTCAGTGCAATGGTAGTGTAATGTTGAAACTTGTTTGATAAGGTGATCTTCAACTCTTCCTGTTTTGTGTAGTCTTTCAGTGCAATGGTAGTGTAATGTTGAAACTTGTTTGATAAGGTGATCTTCAACTCTTCCTGTTTTGTGCAGTCTTTCAGTGCAATGGTAGTGTAATGTTGAAACTTGTTTGATAAGGTGATCTTCAACTCTTCCTGTTTTGTGTAGTCTTTCAGTGCAATGGTAGTGTAATGTTGAAACTTGTTTGATAAGGTGATCTTCAACACTTCCTGTTTTGTGCAGTCTTTCAGTGCAATGGTAGTGTAATGTTGAAACTTGTTTGATAAGGTGATCTTCAACACTTCCTGTTTTGTGCAGTCTTTCAGTGCAATGGTAGTGTAATGTTGAAACTTGTTTGATAAGGTGATCTTCAACTCTTCCTGTTTTGTGCAGTCTTTCAGTGCAATGGTAGTGTAATGTTGAAACTTGTTTGATAAGGTGATCTTCAACTCTTCCTGTTTTGTGTAGTCTTTCAGTGCAATGGTAGTGTAATGTTGAAACTTGTTTGATAAGGTGATCTTCAACACTTCCTGTTTTGTGTAGTCTTTCAGTGCAATGGTAGTGTAATGTTGAAACTTGTTTGATAAGGGGATCTTCAACTCTTCCTGTTTTGTGCAGTCTTTCAGTGCAATGGTAGTGTAATGTTGAAACTTGTTTGATAAGGTGATCTTCAACTCTTCCTGTTTTGTGCAGTCTTTCAGTGCAATGGTAGTGTAATGTTGAAACTTGTTTGATAAGGTGATCTTCAACACTTCCTGTTTTGTGCAGTCTTTCAGTGCAATGGTAGTGTAATGTTGAAACTTGTTTGATAAGGTGATCTTCAACTCTTCCTGTTTTGTGCAGTCTTTCAGTGCAATGGTAGTGTAATGTTGAAACTTGTTTGATAAGGTGATCTTCAACTCTTCCTGTTTTGTGCAGTCTTTCAGTGCAATGGTAGTGTAATGTTGAAACTTGTTTGATAAGGTGATCTTCAACTCTTCCTGTTTTGTGTAGTCTTTCAGTGCAATGGTAGTGTAATGTTGAAACTTGTTTGATAAGGTGATCTTCAACTCTTCCTGTTTTGTGTAGTCTTTCAGTGCAATGGTAGTGTAATGTTGAAACTTGTTTGATAAGGGGATCTTCAACTCTTCCTGTTTTGTGCAGTCTTTCAGTGCAATGGTAGTGTAATGTTGAAACTTGTTTGATAAGGGGATCTTCAACTCTTCCTGTTTTGTGTAGTCTTTCAGTGCAATGGTAGTGTAATGTTGAAACTTGTTTGATAAGGTGATCTTCAACTCTTCCTGTTTTGTGCAGTCTTTCAGTGCAATGGTAGTGTAATGTTGAAACTTGTTTGATAAGGTGATCTTCAACACTTCCTGTTTTGTGCAGTCTTTCAGTGCAATGGTAGTGTAATGTTGAAACTTGTTTGATAAGGTGATCTTCAACTCTTCCTGTTTTGTGCAGTCTTTCAGTGCAATGGTAGTGTAATGTTGAAACTTGTTTGATAAGGTGATCTTCAACTCTTCCTGTTTTGTGTAGTCTTTCAGTGCAATGGTAGTGTAATGTTGAAACTTGTTTGATAAGGTGATCTTCAACACTTCCTGTTTTGTGTAGTCTTTCAGTGCAATGGTAGTGTAATGTTGAAACTTGTTTGATAAGGGGATCTTCAACTCTTCCTGTTTTGTGCAGTCTTTCAGTGCAATGGTAGTGTAATGTTGAAACTTGTTTGATAAGGTGATCTTCAACTCTTCCTGTTTTGTGCAGTCTTTCAGTGCAATGGTAGTGTAATGTTGAAACTTGTTTGATAAGGTGATCTTCAACACTTCCTGTTTTGTGCAGTCTTTCAGTGCAATGGTAGTGTAATGTTGAAACTTGTTTGATAAGGGGATCTTCAACTCTTCCTGTTTTGTGTAGTCTTTCAGTGCAATGGTAGTGTAATGTTGAAACTTGTTTGATAAGGTGATCTTCAACTCTTCCTGTTTTGTGTAGTCTTTCAGTGCAATGGTAGTGTAATGTTGAAACTTGTTTGATAAGGTGATCTTCAACTCTTCCTGTTTTGTGTAGTCTTTCAGTGCAATGGTAGTGTAATGTTGAAACTTGTTTGATAAGGTGATCTTCAACTCTTCCTGTTTTGTGTAGTCTTTCAGTGCAATGGTAGTGTAATGTTGAAACTTGTTTGATAAGGTGATCTTCAACACTTCCTGTTTTGTGTAGTCTTTCAGTGCAATGGTAGTGTAATGTTGAAACTTGTTTGATAAGGTGATCTTCAACACTTCCTGTTTTGTGTAGTCTTTCAGTGCAATGGTAGTGTAATGTTGAAACTTGTTTGATAAGGGGATCTTCAACTCTTCCTGTTTTGTGCAGTCTTTCAGTGCAATGGTAGTGTAATGTTGAAACTTGTTTGATAAGGTGATCTTCAACTCTTCCTGTTTTGTGCAGTCTTTCAGTGCAATGGTAGTGTAATGTTGAAACTTGTTTGATAAGGTGATCTTCAACACTTCCTGTTTTGTGCAGTCTTTCAGTGCAATGGTAGTGTAATGTTGAAACTTGTTTGATAAGGTGATCTTCAACTCTTCCTGTTTTGTGCAGTCTTTCAGTGCAATGGTAGTGTAATGTTGAAACTTGTTTGATAAGGTGATCTTCAACTCTCCCTGTTTTGTGTAGTCTTTCAGTGCAATGAAGTGTAATGTTGAAACTTGTTTGATAAGGTGATCTTCAACACTTCCTGTTTTGTGTAGTCTTTCAGTGCAATGGTAGTGTAATGTTGAAACTTGTTTGATAAGGTGACCTTCAACTCTTCCTGTTTTGTGCAGTCTTTCAGTGCAATGGTAGTGTAATGTTGAAATTGGCTGGGCTCACTTGTTCAAGTCTTCTTCAGCTAGCACATTGACCTCCAGCTTTTTGCCGTCATTCCGAACCTGGTGAGTCAGGTACAGTGGCTACTAAGCTTGCCATATTTCCAACAAGCTGGGACAGAGCTGTGTGGCTATTTTACATTGGTCGTGGCCATGAAACCACAACCAAAAAAAAAAAAACAGTTCTTCTTGACCACCCCAGGGTAACCACAATGAGGTGGGGGCTGGAATCACACTAACCAGAAGTGTGTATACATTCCATAATAATATACCAAATATCTCTACCATTCTAAAAAAGTCTATAAAGTATATATTAAACACAGAATACAGCTAGAAACTAATCTAGATTACTACTACTAGACTAAATTAGATAGTCTCCATGATAGAATATAGAGACTCTGACCAAGTTAAGATCTAAATTCAGAGTAGTTCTTATAGTATTGGATCTTCTTATAGTTTTAGATCTTACCTAGATTCTAAAAATCTTTATCAATTTTTATATCATCTACTCTGTCACTATGTAAAGTCTAAATCTAGAGTAATCTAGATTTTCCAGATCTAGACATCTAGCGTAATCGTGACGCTAGTCTAGATGACTAGATCTAAATTAATGATAGAATGATTAGATCCTAAAATTTACTAGATTTAGTAATTAGTATAAAATTTAGATTAAATTATAATCTAATATTTGTTGATCTAGAACAGTGATGGCAAATGGGGTTGTTCCAAATTTCTTCTGAGTCACATGGTTATGTTTACATCACATGGTTGTGTTTACGTCTCATGCTCTGCTTACTTTTGTTAATTTATAGTGGGAAGCTGAAGCGTTTTAGAATAATAATTGGTGGTTTTAATTAATTAATTAGTGCCAAACTATAATTTGTTAATAATAGGAGAACTTAGATGTTTATCTTTTTTATAGTTTCAACTTAAAACAGATAATTAAACATTTGACAGATGGTTCGGAAGCGTTGGCCTATATAATAGATTCTATAGTCTGCAGTACTGAGATCTAGATTTCTTGACTTACACATTTACAGTTATCTGCTCAGAGCATCTGGGTAATCAACCCTAGAAAAAAAAAGTAACACTTTCATCTACACCCCTCCCTCTCTGCCCTAAAATAAACAGGCTAGAACACTAAATGTTGGACAGTAGACATAAATGTGTGTTGTATTGGTCTATTGGTCAGATAGGTCTAGTGATTCTAGTCTAGTCGATTATTTGCTTTAAATGATGAAAAGACTGCCAGGTGTTTTTCCTTGTGTATAATAGGGTTGAGTTGTCTAGCAAACAAATAACACATCTGATAGTCAAGGATAAATCTAGATATACTTTTACACAGTTCATATGTGTTTTATCCAGGACTAGATTTGGGAAGTAGAGCAAAAGGTTAATAGAAGACTTTTTTGCAGCTCTTGAGTCAGGTCGGCTTTAGTTTCTGAAGTAGTAGATGTTTAGATAATACAACATTCAACAGTTCCCTTCATTACGTATTAAACTTCTTGTTCGACATTGTTCATCAGCGTTAACTGCCTTAATATTTTTGGCCTTACACCCCTGTGTTATTTCCTTAGTAGAGTGTTACCTCTGATTAGACTTATCTATACAAGACAAAGAGAAGAGGTGCCTAGAAATTAAGATGCAGTCCTTAATATAAGAATTACATTCTATAATTTAGCACATCATATGTGTTAGCTACCTTGAGTATTAAAAGAGGGTAAAGCTCTTCGCTCACATGAAAATCAATAGAAAAATCAAGAAAAAGAATTGAATGAAGGCCTACAAGCGAAAGGTCATAGAAAAACCTGTGATAGTAAGTGAATGTGTTTTGAGTGGCAGGTAGTGCAGTGTGTGTGCCTGTGTAAGAAATGACCAGTTGATCTTCATTGTAAATGGTTGAGTGAACAGCAAAGAAAGTAAGTCAGGACTGTGTGTAAAAGTGGGTCAGACTCATAACAAGATGCTGGAGTAAAGGAGACGAATGGAAGACTAAAAAAATTCAATGTGTTAATTGAGACTCTTGTTGTTATAGTCTATTACAAAACCTTTCACCTTTCACAAAGTAAAAGACCTTCTTCTTGAATTCATAGCAATGTAATAGGGGTGCACCGGATAGTCGCTCCGGCTTCTGTCGAATATTTGGCCTTTTTTCCCCATTCTGCCATATTTGGCTCCGGTCAAATATCACTGCCAGGTAGTTGGCCGAATAGTAAAAGTACACCTATTTAATATGCACAAAGTGGACCTCCTTCCATCAATGTCTGTTATAGAATGTATTAATGTTAATATTAAAACATAATAATGTGCATAAAAATAGAGCCTACATGAATATGTACCAAACATCAAATATGAAAATATGAAAATGACAATGCTGTAAACATATAAGACAGACTCATGCCAAAGGGAAGGACAAAACAACTTAAATGCACCTTAAACGTAGGTCCATGTCCTGGTATGATAAAGTCAGCCATCTCCAATATGGTATATCTTGATTGCACCTGGAGATGTGGTCGCTCACTTTTTTTTAGCCAAAGGGAGGGGGAGAAAAGGTCACCTTCACAATAAAATAAATCCCCTGTGAAACACAAAATTGAAAAAACATTAAACATCAGTTTGAAAATAAACACGAGGCCCAATGGCTGAACAGTAAAGCCCTTGGCTTCCGAACCAGGGGGCCACAGAAACATATGACCTTTACATCATCTTGCGTTTGATTGCAAGGTTGGAAAGGGAACTTTAACCATACTTTTTAAAGCTGGATAGTACAATCCTTCAACATGATTTTCTGTGTCAAGCAGAAGGTTGTACTTTTCTTACACCACCTAACAACAACAACAAAAAAACAACTAACCAACCACTGCTAATACTCCAAGATTAGCCTTCTTCACCACCACCGACACATCATTTCCTGTATGACCAGGTGTTGGCCCTATTTCTACATCCTCATCTATGTTGAAGGGCATCCCCTGCAGGAAGAACAAATAAGACCTGCAGTATCAAGAATAAATAAATAAAAGTTTATCCATAATGTGCAGTGACGCAGGGTAGGACTCAGAAAGATATTTGTAAAAAAGTAAACATGAGATATTCACTTAACTGATGGCTTCTTCAAGCTATTTCAAGATTGAAATGATGTTTTTATGCAAACAAAATGATTTTTATTTTTATTTATTAAGAAATTAATTTGTTCTGATTTTTTATACTAAGTTCTATTTTTTTTTATACTAAGAAATTAGCACATAGAAAGGATCTGACATATAAATTCATCATACTCTGTGTTGCCCCCGAACTTAAAGGAAAGGATAATGATGACATTCTAGGTAGTTCAGCACGCAAAGATATTTAAAGAAATTAAACATTGTATGCAATTATTAATGACAAATGAAAAGTAGTTGATAAAACAAGCCAATTGCTTTATTTACTAACAAATGAAGGAAATAGGGAAACAATGACTTAGCTATATTTAAACAGTCAGTGTAACAATGAAGTTTTCTATTTCTTATCTTGTTTTACACAAAACTAACTCAAGGATATCAAAAGTAAACACCTTCAATACAAATACATAAACATGTTCAAAATGCAAGCCAGTCAACAAACAAAACTTCAACTTCGGCATGTCAAAAACTAAAAATGTCTAAATCAGGCTACATCATGATGCCATGGTATAGCAGAAGAGGAATTTAAATGGAATGTGATGAGTTGGATAGTTTGATTCTGTTTGAGAATTGCCTTAAGATTTGAGAACATTTATGAATGTTTGAGTGTTTAAGAATAAATTTGTAGAACAATCACATTTTCTGTCTACATTAAGATGTCTGTCCAATCTTCCCATAGAAAAAATAAATTTAAGACGTGATTAGAATAATCTCTGAGTTTGACAAAGAGCTCTTGAAATGGCCCAGCGACTGATGAACTTTTACTTCACCAGCTATATGGATATTAAGATAGCAAAGGGAAGCTTCGCTAGTTGCATTATTATGTCTACAAAATCTTTATCTATGCAACTACTGCAATCGTAGGGGGAGCAATAAAAAGAATTTAAACTGTGTCTGCACAAAACACTAAAAACAAACAAAAAATATTAGTCTGTAGATACCTCTTTCAACTCATGCAGTAAGTACTGATCATGTCAACAAATATCATAGCCCACACATTGGACAGCTCCAGAGAAGAGGTTGAGGTTGCCAATCTGTTCTATGTGTCTATTTATGCAAATAACATAGTAGATGTCTTCAGGTTTCAAACCCTGGTCACTCAAAGCTGCAGAGCATACACAGATTCTAAATAGTAAAAAAAGATCTTAACTCTTATTTTATGTAAGTCAGATCTTATGTATGTGAATTATGTTGGAGAAAGTTATTTTAGGTTGTCAAAATGCAGGCCAAATGACTAGTCGCAACAAAATGATGTACTGGAACTGTCTCATGAATGGCTTGGCCTCAAAGAGAAGAGTACTTGTCTTAAACTAAAGAGTACTTGGCCTAAAAAGAAAAGGGTACTTGGCGTCAAAGACAAATGCACTTGACCTTAAAGAAAAAAAGTATGTGGCCTCAAAGGGAAGAGTACAGTATTTAAATGTTTTAAAGTAGTAACAATATGAAGACAAATATAAATTGTGTCTAAACATCTGTTTTAGTTTAAAAAAAAAACATTTGTACTGTGACAAGTGTTTTGAAGTTGATTCCTTCTCATGGTGCCCTATTGACTACTGATAAAACCATAAACAATGTATGGTCATGTTACAACATCATTTGTCCTTCATCTGGTGAATTAGAAAGGGGGAAAGAATCGAGCAAGGAGTGGACAGAACTGACTCTGTGACTGTCATTCTGAGTGCAGAGAGGGATGCAAGCAACTAGTCAACAGAAGAGATGGCTGCCTAGTTATTTTGGTATGTGTTTTAGAATGTCACCACTATGGTCCAAAGTTAGAACCTTCGATGAAGTCCAGTAGGGAATCGGCGCCGGAGGCGCCATTATCCTGTTGATGGTTAGAAAGGCTTTTATCCAACCACCAGGCCTGGACATGGGGCTCTTCACCCCTGTCCTGTCTGAGGGCACCCAGTGGTAGACGGCCATATTGATTGACTGGGCCAGACCGGGCCGTGCCGCGTACACAGCGCACCGTCCTCGCTCTTTGCCCACTCGCTATAAGTGGCCGAGAACAGCGCTAACTGCGGGGAGCTTGTCTCATATTCCTATACTGTAACCGCCACAGTTCCGTGCGAGGGTCGCCACTCCAGGCTCCTGGTACTGATGACGACCCCCTTTGTGGAACGGCGTGGCTGACTTTTTGGACTGAGTTGCAGGTTACTTGTTCCATCCCCACCCCGAGTGAGATAAAAAAAACAAAAGCTCACCCAGGGAGACCTGCTAGAAGGCCTGGTTCGCTACTCGTTCTTAGCCTGTCCAGATCCACCTCTGGATGTTTCCACCGGAGGGCCACGCTGAGGCGACGGGTAGCTGGAAATCCTCCGGAAAAAAAAAAGTTAGAACCAGACAGCTTCTATCCCTGAAAGAGGTTTTGGCTAGGACAGTATTTCTCAAACTGTGGGGAGTGACAATTTGAAAAAATGTGAAAAGGGGACGGAAGAAAAACAGCGAGTCAATGAACATTTAATACCGATACATAAATTTGGATTCTATACATATTGTAAATATTTATGATAAATAAAATCAGAATATTGTTTTATAATAATAGGTCTTCTTTTTCATTACATTCTAAAAGCCTTCATTGTAAAAGCCTACAGCACTAAAAATTTCTCCAGCCAACTTAAGGCGGCACAAATGAAATTCTTATTGTTTTCAACCAGCAAATATTTGAGAAATACTTGGTTTGGAGATGAAAACTGATCCTAAAGGCTAAGCAAGAATTCTAGTGTGACCCACAGTCCCAAGAAGAAATAGGTAGGGTACCTAACTTTAGTTGGGAAAAGTAAAGGCAGTTGGTCATTGTGCTGGCCACATAATCATCTGTACAATAGATTGCAAGGTTCGAAACAGGAACTAGTGAAACATTAAAACATGTTAATCATTTTTTCCAATTATGGTCTAATACTTTAAGTGCCTTTCTTTCTGAGAAATAGTTCAAACAGACATAAAATATCTGTCTGAATTAGCCAAAATAATAATAATAATAATAATCTTTATTATCCGTATGGAAATTTGTCTTACAATTTGTGCATTACACCAAACAAAAAACATTATAACTATAAGAAACCAAAATGTACATTCACACCAGACTCACTCATAATTTACATGTGACAAAGTTTATACCAGATTGTTCTTATTTAATGAAAAACTAAACATCTGTAAAATGTTAAGAAAGGCATGAGTCCAAGTATCAGTATTATATAAGAAAAGATTTTACTGGATGAAAGACAGATTTATAGACAATTAGCAATACAAAGCTATTTAGATGGAAAATATTGGATCTAAGCAATCCTACATGTATTCAGTAGGTGACCAAAGAAGTTCGGATACAAATCTAGTCTGGCCAATATAAAGTTCGGATACAAATCTAGTCTGGCCTATATAAGGTTCGGATACAAATCTTTTCACAAAGATGTGCAGATCATCTAGAGGTAAATATATCCTAAATAAGGGAAAATAAAAAATGAAAGTAAAATTAAAGTTTACCTTTGAGAAGTAAGTCCCTTTCCCCAAGGGTTCCAGGTATTAACAATAATGTTGCGGTGGGGACCTTTTAGTAAGTGTGACAGTGCTACATGATCTAACAGTTCCTTCAAAGTAAACGATATATTAATTAACATCATTGTAGATTTTGAAAAAAAAAAAATATGTATTATACAGCAAATTTCATAATATTAAAGTAGGAGAATAAATTGGTCTAAAATTTTATAAATCAAAGGAATGAATATTTTCTTATTCATTGGTTGTTGTTTTTTTAAATGTTGCTCTAGTATAAAAAAAAAATATGTGTTACCACATCTTTTCAAACTGAATCAAATTATGAACTTTATTTATGATGAAGCCTTTTAAAAGTAGATTATAGAATACAATAGCACTAATTATCAATAATAACACCATTTGCATGCAATTATAATGATTTGACATCTAGCTTAATTACAATAGCTTATGTGATGATTGGGGGGGGGGGTAAAAGGGAAAGAGGGGGGGGGGGGTCAAATCAAACCCAGAATAAATCATTGAAGTCATTATATCACATATAGATCTTGCACAGTCAATGTAACAAGTGATGCTCTGTCTATAAATGAAGCACAGTCAATGTAACAAGTGATGCTCTGTCTATAAATGAAGCACAGTCAATGTAACAAGTGATGCTCTGTCTATAAATGAAGCACAGTCAATGTAACAAGTGATGCTCTGTCTATAAATGAAGCACAGTCAATGTAACAAGTGATGCTCTGTCTATAAATGAAGCACAGTCAATGTAACAAGTGATGCTCTGTCTATAAATGAAGCACAGTCAATGTAACAAGTGATGCTCTGTCTATAAATGAAGCACAGTCAATGTAACAAGTGATGCTCTGTCTATAAATGAAGCACAGTCAATGTAACAAGTGACGCCCTGTCTATAAATGAAGCACAGTCAATGTAACAAGTGATGCTCTGTCTATAAATGAAGCACAGTCAATGTAACAAGTGATGCTCTGTCTATAAATGAGGCACAGTCAATGTAACAAGTGATGCTCTGTCTATAAATGAGGCACAGTCAATGTAACAAGTGATGCTCTGTCTATAAATGAACGTAATGATCAATTTTGAAAGTGCACAACATTTAACAGGAACCAAAAAAAAACTTTTAATCCGGAAGCTAGCTAAGTTTATCCAGGTGACAGAAATAAAAATGGCTTACCATGCAACTTTAAAAATGATGTATACTGTCTGGAAGATATTGAAAATGAACGAAAGTGACATAGAATTGATTGAAAATGGACATGCACAGTGCACAAACCCTCACTTTTGAAATAAATCGCGTCAAAACGAGGTAAAATCAACAACACTTCAAGTTGTCCAAATTCATGTAATGTCCGGAATAAATAAACTACTCTATCTAAAGTTGAATAAGCACTACTAGATTTAAATATTGTAACATCTGTCTATATTTAGACACAAATAAATACTCTGCACAATGCATCATTGAGAACTCAAAGAGCTTGAGAAGTCATGGCTCCAAATAATGTGTAAAGTAACTAATGACTAATAAATCACAGCTAATACTGCACCACTGACAACATGTAACAATGAATGTACAAATGCTTCAAAGTAGATAACCATACTGATGTACCAAACTCTACTGGCCTCTCCACCTCATCCCAGGCTCGAACTGGATTCAACCGTTCTGTACCACCTTCACACTGGACTCACTGTACTGAACTTGACTTTGTCTCGTACTTGTGAAGTGTCCTCACTTTGAATCCAAACCAAACCATTTTGACTGTCACCTTCTCTCTTTACATAGGTTCCCTGAAAGCCTTCTCAAAACCAATAGAGCTTCACTTGTCCTTTCTGGATGTCACATAACCCATCCTATGTGACTGGCCTCAGTACTATTTACAACACAAATCTATGCTGAATAGTTGCCAAGCACTTGCCAGTGTTATCTGTGTCAGCTGATTATACACACATAATTCCCCTATCTGCATTGCCTCCACAGTTATAACAATATCAAGACTTCAAAATTAGATCTCTAGGCCAAAAGCATGTATACTATATAATATATATCATATATATATATATATAAAAGACACTTCCTGGCATTGACGCCTTGATCTTAATATATTTTATTTTTTTTTGCTTTAGAGGGAGATACTACTGACACAGTCAAGCCAGTAAACTTGTGACCTGATTACTGAAGCAATAGACAGCATGGCGCTGCCACTTGCGTAACATTCTTCAAAAGGGTCCTTCGATGGGAAGTTTTACCACCTGATTGTGCATATCTAGTCATGTAAACTAATACTTTGATATATAATTACTAAATTAGATAGAGACTTATATTAAGTTATTAGTTAATTTATATCATATCTAGATCTATACACAAAAACTTCAAAAAGCACTCACTCAGTATCAGTCGCTCACTGCACTGTCACTAAGTCTAAACCCCTGTTCTAGTCACGCCTAGTGTCACTAAACGCACTGTCACTGGCCTGGGTGTGACTGGGACACTGTCACTGGTCCTAATAACTAGAGTCTAACTAGACTAGTAACTTATTATATAACTATTATAAGTACTATTTAGTACTAAGACTAAGTTTTAAGTACACTCTACTGTAGTCGAGTATTAATTAACTGACTGAGTTAAGTATAGTAAATAGTATATAAAATATACTTCCTAATACTATAGATCATTAGATCTAGACTAGATTGCTGATTGATTTAGTCTTTTGACTCTTTTTTTATTTTTAGAATAGTCGATACGGATAGATCGATCTAGAGTCTAGATCTAGTATCTTATCTACACTACTACTACTACTACTACTAGATCTACATTTAGACTTAGACGCCTTAGCAATAGATCTTGAGTCAGACGATCTAGACTGCTACTACTTACTAGATCTACTAGACTAGTCCATAGTCCCATAGTTACTCAGAGTCATAGTATTAGTATGGCATAGTTACCATAGTATAATTACTAAATTAGTATGGTTTCTATGGTACATTCTTATAACTGAACACCGACTTTCGGGAACTAGGTCAATTTTTTATTTTATTTTTTTATTTGATGAAGGTTTAACTTACAAAAAAACTGAAAGCAGATTCTTATTCTGCAACTAAAGGACTATCAAAATAGCTGTGCTCCTTTGTATTACCACCCATAGTCAAGATTTTATTTTAAAATAAATTAGGTCACTTCATGCTCCTATTTTGAACGCAGTTTTTGGGCTTTCTCCTTTAGTTGAACAGTGAGCACCGGTGTTGAACACCACTATGTAATTGCTAATAAATTATATCGGTGTTACTTAAAAATTATTTAGATTGTAGTAAAAGAAGTAGATTCAATTTTGCAATATGTATTTATAGTCTATTTCCTCATATACTCTCTCTATTTCTCTCTTTATATATATATATATATATATATATATATATATATATATATATATATATATATCGTGTATAGTTTATTTATTTAAATACCTATATAATCTATGTGTAGAGACAGAAATAAATTTATATAGATTATAGAGCTATAAATTAATTATTTTAATTTAATAAACATGATATTTTCTACTAGGCTACTTGTATTTTCTCTCTGTCTTTCTTTTAACTCCCATCCAAGGACCCTCTTCTTGTTTTCATAATTTGGATGTTCGTTTTGTGACACCTTAACATCCCCTCTCTCCCATAGATGCTTATAATTCTTTTCATGACTCTCTCCCCCTTCCCTCCACTGCCTGTTGGATAGTTTGTGACACTACTCGCTGAGTGTATACCTCTCCTTACCGCCAGCTTATCTTGCGTGATCACATGCAGTGGGCATGGTCTCTGGCTTCAAATTAGCAGCCCACACTTTTTCTTTCATTCATAAGTTATATATTCTAGATATCTCTATCTAGGTCATGTTTATTCATTGAAAAAATCATAGATTTATTAATCCCAATAATATTTCTTAATACGATTTTGCTGTGTTCAAAAAGGAGAATGAGCTGAATTCATTATTATTTGTTTGGACACCCCATTTTTTAATTTTATTTAACAGCTAACGGTATAAATGTGATTGGAATGTCTTTCTAAAGATGTTTGGAAGCTTATTTTGATATGCCCATCAGCCTACGATCAAACAGGCTCATGATATAGCCTTCATCCCTTATATTTATATGGGTATGAATTGCCGGGGGAGGTTAAAACAACACCTTAACATACATGGTTACCGAGAATCTAAATAACTGCCATCTGCTTTGGAAAAACGGAACAAAATTACCAGAACTTATCTAAAATTGGACATGCTCAGTCCCGAATCGTCGATTTTAGCTCCAAACATAAAAACAAATGAATTACAAACAAAAAAAATATCTAGATGCGGCAACCACTGAACCAGTCATCTAAGATTCTAGATCTAATATATAGTAGATTCTTATATTAGGCACACCGTATTCGGGAACTAGGTCAAATTTTTATTTTATTTTTTTATTTGGTGACGGTTTAACTTACAAAAAAACTGAAAGCAGATTCTTATTCTGCAACTAAAGGACTATAAAAATAGCTGTGTTTCTTTGAATTACCACTCATAGTCAAGATTTTATTTTAAAATAAATCAGGTCACTTCATGCTCCTATAATAAACGCAGTTTTTGTGCTTTCTCCTTCAGCACACATCGAGCACCGTTAAGAAACACCACTATGTTATTGCTAATAAATTATATCTGTGTTAATTAAAAATTATTTAGATTGTATTAAAAGAAGTAGATTCACTTCTGCAATATGTATTTATAGTATATTGCCTCTCTCTCTCTCTCTCTCTAGATATATATATATATATGCCTACCTATATAATCTATGTGTAGAAACAGAAATAAATCTATATAATTATAGATCTATAAATTAATTATTATAATTCAACAAACATGATATTTTAGACTAGGCTACATGTATTCTCTGTCTCTTTCTTTTAATTCCCATCCAAGGACCCTCTTCTTTTCATAATTTGGATGTTCATTTTGTTACATCCCCTCCCTCCCATAGATGCTTATAATTCTTTTCATGACTCTCTCCCCCTTCCCTTCACTGCCTGTATGATAGGTTGTGACACTACACGCTTAGTGTATACCTCTCCTCACCACCAGCGCTCGCCTGGCGTGATCACCTGCAGTGGGCATGGTCTCTGGCTTCAAATTAGCAGCCCGCACTTTTTCTTTCATTCATAAATTATATTTTCTAGATTTCTCGATCTAGGTCACATTTATTTATTGAAAAAAATCATAGATTTATTAATCCCAATAATATTTCTTATTACGATTTTGCCTTGTGCACTATAGGAGAATGTGTTTAATTCATTATTATTCATTGAAACACCTCCTTTTTAAATTTTATTTAACAGCTAACGGTATAAATGTGATTGGAATGTCTTTCTAAAGATGTTTGGAAGCTTATTTTGATAGATCCACCAGCCTACGATCAAACAGGCTCATAATATAGCCTTCATCCCTTATATGGGTATGAATTGCCGGGGGAGGTTTAAACAATAGCTTTACATACATGGTTACCGAGA
This sequence comes from Biomphalaria glabrata, assembly GCF_947242115.1. NCBI lineage: Eukaryota > Metazoa > Mollusca > Gastropoda > Planorbidae > Biomphalaria > Biomphalaria glabrata. The sequence continues at coordinate 44,604,016 of NC_074720.1, read as the reverse complement.
ATCTAAAAAACTGCCATCTGCTTTAGAAAAGCGGAACAAAAATACAGGAACTTATCTAAAATTGGACATGCACTGTCCCGAAACATCGTTTTTAGCTCCAAACATAAAAACAAATTAATTATCAACAAAAAAAGCGACGTGTTTCTTAAAGGAGAATGCGATGAGCTGTGCCTAATATAAGAAGCTACTATAGTAATAAGAATAAAAATAAAGAATAATAATAGATTCTAATCCTAGATAGATCTAGATGTCAGTCTAGATTTAGATCTTAGCCAAAATAGAATCAGCGGTAAAACTAATCAGCTAGCTAGGTACTTACTTTACTTAGTTATGCCTAAGGGCATTAACTTTTAAGGCCCATCTAATTAAAAATCATGTAAAAATTGTAACAACGAAAAAATCTTATTTTGTTTAACAGAAGAGCTCATTACTACCCAGACGAAAACCGTGTCAAATAACCCCTTTTTTTTTTCTCTCTCTCTCTCTCTCTCTCTGATGTTGATCCGAAACGAATACCCATGTTTGAAATGAAAAAAAAGATTATACGAAACATTTTAAAAGTATTTTTTACTGACAGTACCATAGATTATATATAGTCTATGACAGTAGGCTACTTATATCTATATATTGCTAACTGAACATGCTATATCAGATCAATCACCTCCACGTTATTTTCTTTGTTATAATAATAATAAGGCTAGTCTTTGAGTCCGAAGATTATATCTTATCTTATATAATACAGGAATGCAGTATTTCCTGTGGCTGCGCAGTCCCAGCTGTGACCTACTTATTTTGCCACATCCAGGGCAAGCATAACCATTGTCCGCAGGTGGTCGATTTAGATTTTCTTTTCGCCGTCTGCGTTTGTCCTAGGGAGCAGATTTTCATTTGGTCTCAAATGTGTATCCCGCGGCCTTCGTGAGTGACCTCCAGCTGTCTTGTTCTGAGGCCGCATGCAACCAGGTACTCTCTTCTATGTCAGCCAAAGGAAGTTGACGCCTAAGCTGGTCTTTGACTTGTTTCCGTAGGGTGCTTCTGTTACGTCGATCACCTTTTAGTTCACACAAAAAAAAAAAAGACTGCCTTTGGCATACGTTCGTCTCTCATTATATATAGCGCTACTTTCATGCTTATAACATGCTCAGAGCGCTTTTGGTCCAATCTCATTTGTGGACCAGTGGGGGGAGGGGGTATCTAGGAGTTGGTTTTCCATGCTGCCTTTAGGCGCTCAGTAAACACAACTCTGCCCGAGTCGGGTGTCGAACCTCGATCCCCCTTCTAGGTAGCCAAGCCAAGCCAAGTTCAAGCAGACTTAGCCTCTCGACCACGCTTCCCACGGGATACGTGCCCTACCCAGCGCAACTGTCGCACCAAAAAAAGTCCCTCTATACTGTCCATACCGGCGTTCGCAAGGACATCGCTGTTTCTAGTGCGGTCTTGCCATCGTATATCCATGATGGAGCGCAAGCATCTTTGGTGGAAGCGCTCAAGAAGTCTTAGATGTTTCCTATATAGTGTCCATGTCTCAGAGCCATACAGAAGGGTTGAGAGAACCACCAACTGGTAGACACTAATTTTTGTAGGCAGGCGGAGCGATCTGTTCCGCCAAACTCTCGCCTGAAGGCGTCCAAAAGCGCTACTGGTCCTGGCGAGACGGTTATCAACTTCCCTTGAAAGTGAGGCGTCATTTGACACTATACTACCTAGATATGTGAAGTGGTCTACCACATTAAGGGGCTGTCCGTTTACGGGGATCCTTGGGGCTGAGTATGTTTTATTGGGCGACTTCTGGAACATGAATTCTGTTTTCCCGAGGTTAGGGTTAGGCGGCAGCGTATGTAAATTCGTTGACCGCGTTCTGGAGGTCATGTTTATTGTGAGCTAGCAGGGCGCAATCATCGGCATAGAGAAGCTCCGTTATGACCATCTCCTTTGTTTTTGTATGGAATAGTAGACGTCGAAGATTGAACACATTGCTGGTAGAACGAAGCCGGATATAGATGCCTTCGTGCAATCGTTGCCTCAATGGACCCATCATTATCGAAGGAATCGCTTGCAAATGTCCCCCAGAAAACTATGAGAGAGGAGCTCGACGACCTACCGACATCTGAGGAAATTGAGACAGCAATATCTAAACTAAAAAAAAGAAACACAAGGCACCTGGCTCTGATGGACGCTGAAATATTTAAAATGGGTGGTGTCGCCCTAACCAAGAGGCTAACAGACTTGTTCGCTCTATGCTGGGAGAAGTGCGTGGTCCTACCTGAACTTCGAGACTCCGTAATCATATCCCTAGACAAAAAGGGGGACAAGTCTATCTGCTCAAACCTTAAAACTATCGAGGCATTACACTTCTGTGAGTAGCAGGAAAGATCTTTGCTAGTAGTGTTGCTCGACCGACTAACCCACTCTTTAGTGGACTAGGTCTTATCTGAAAGCCAGTTTGACACAGAGGTGCCCTTTCTGATCACTTTCCAATAGAAAATGGCGTAAAGCAGGGCTGTGTACTTGCTCCTACTCTATTCGCTATCTTCTTTCTTAGTTATAATGCATTTATCACTTACTTGATCTATATTATTAAAATAGAATGGCACCCTCCTTCAAATTCTTTGGAGTGAAAATACAAATCTAAAACATAGAACATGTTATATCCTCATGTTTACTTTCACTAACAAGAAAAGTACGTTTGTAGAATATGCATCATGCTCAGTTGTTTCGCTTTATTCCCAGTTCCCACTTACTTCAAATTTAGCATATTCCACAGCCTTTAGGTCTATATTATCTCTCCTTATTAATATTTTATACATTTAAAGTTTACTTGAAATCATATAATTATTTTCATTGGTCTAATCTAAATTTTGAACAAAGTTAAAGAAATGTTGAGCTTTTTTTTTTTTTTCAATTATTTCAAATCTTGAGTTATAAGTCAAATGTGATGAACAGAGCAACCAGATCAACATGACACTGAGTCAGAACTAGAGAACTATAAGGTGTGGTTTGGTATTTAAAGTATAGAAGCCACTTGATGACCCCATTTATATATCCCAATAAAATTTGTGTGATGCTTCTTACTCTGTTGTAAATTCTGCCAAGTAAAAGAAAAATTGATGAAACTTGAAAACAAGATTAGAAAATAAATAACTTTATTTTCACTCATTAGAACATTTTGTTCAGTAAGGCATCAGTTGTGGTGTAATGACAAATGTTATGAAAAGTAACAGAACCAAATCTTGCTAATCCATGAAAGCAATAAAATATCAGCTAATATAAATCACATATTACAATATCACTAAGCTAATTTGAAGATCTAATAGTGCTAGGGGCCTTTAACAAAAAAATTGATTGCTATAATTATAAATAACAACTACTACTCGTAGCATAGTCATTGTAGGGTCACATTTCTGTGGAGTGTTAAAAATTACACCTTATTCTATTTAAGATATTGATTCTAACTAATGGCAGTTAAACTTGAGTACGGAATGTTTTTATGTAACGCACTTCTGCAATTAAGTAAGTAAAGTTCCCCTTTCAGACCTTGTGGTCTATTGGGCAAATGATGTAAAGGTCATCTGATTCTGTGGCCTACAGTTAATGAGGGTATCATGTAGCCAGCACAATGACCAACCGCATTTACTTTTCCTCAACTAATGCCAGGTACCCATTAGAGTTGGGTGGACTCAGAGGGCCCAAACTTCTGCAATTAGTGATAGATAAATAGTTACATATCTACCAGGCAGTGGCCTCGAAGCACTTCATTATGGCTCTCAGATTTGGCAGCTACATGCAAAGCATTTATGGGTGCTAGAAGGATTGAACCAAAGGAGTCTGGGTTCAATTATGGGCATAAAATGGCAAGAATACACTAAATATAAATACAGACTGCCACAATTAAACAAAACTGAAAGACCAGACAGACAGTTATAATAGAGCTCATGGTCTGTGTTGATACATAAACCAAACTTCCAACTTCCTTAAACTTAAGACTGTCATAATAAACAGCAATAGAAATTATCTGATATGAAAATTTACAAACACATTATACAAGTAGTTTAACATACAAGTTATTCAGAAAAATCAAAACACCAACAAAAAAAAAAAAGGATTCAAGACAATACATGAAGATCAAATAGCTATTTCTACTAATTCTTCATATACAGTACATATTTACAATAGGACGGCTTATTTATGTATTAATGCAGTTGTAGCTGTGTAAAATACAACCATGCCTAAATAGCCTACCTATAAATTCAACCTTGCGAGCTCCTACAAAAATGGTCATATTATTTTTCTTAATTTGTGTCAAAATAGGAGAAATATTTTTGAGCTTTATTTTTGTTCTTTCTAGAAAAAGATAAATGTGGATGCTCTTTCTCTTTGCTCAATTTAGGAAACCTTGAGGCCTAGTTACATTATTTGTACATCAACAGAGATGACAAATTTATCCAAAAGTAGTCAATTTTATTTAAGGCCTTTAGTTCATAACTTATGAAAATTTAAACTACTAGAGTGAAACACCTCTTGTTCATTTTATTACAAGTATTGACATCAAACATATTCCAATAAAGCATACTTTTAAGAAGAGGATATTCTCTATATATATATATTCATAAATATTAGATATAGAAGCACATGTAACAGACATTTTCAATTCCACAATTTTTATGAGAAACAAATGGCTAGTGAAATGAAAGACAGTTTCCATAAACATCTTTTTAAATTCCATTGTAGAACTTATTGACTAAAAGAGTGTAGTAGCTTGAACTTAAGAAAAATCTTAACAAAAATATCTCGACATATTTCTTTTACAGTCAAACTGTGTATAAACACAATTATTTGTCTAGAGTCAATGCCAATCTTGGGCTTCAAGCTAAAATATATGTTTATTCAAATACTAGTAGGATTCAACCAATCATTGACATGCTTACAAGTACTGTATCTCTTGTACTGGATTTTTTAAGAAGAATGAAGTGGATGTTATTAGTTCATTCACTTTTTTTTACTTCTCCAAGATTGTTCATTTATTTCTGGCATTTTTGTTTCTTTTATTAGAGCTCTTCCTGAAAAAATGTAGCAGTAAAATAGAATCAAAATAATACTTAACAAATATTTTTAATGAAGATCTATGTACTTACTACTTTATCTATACTAATAGCTACTAAACTGTAACAAATAAATACATTTTATACATTCATTGCCCAGTTCACTTCAACACAGTGCTAGGAGTTAAAATCTAAAGTTGGATTTCATTCAATAATTTGTTGTTTGTTGTTGATTTGAGGCACATCGGCACAATTTAGGCCATGTCGTGCCTGCAGTCCCTTAAGGACTACTCTCTCTCTAAACAACAAGGGCCAGATTCTATACAGTCATATAATTAAAATTAAGGTCTATTCACAGTTAAAATAGTAAAGGTAGTAAAAATTTAAATATTTGGTAAAAATCTAATGTAAATAGTGCATGTTCACAAATTCAGAAATCAGATCTTCGTAGATAGCCCCACTTCCCGAATAAAGCCCAGTACCTTCCCAGGGTCGACATTATTAAATAGTGTTTTTAGATTAGTGGCTCTAAAATGTTTCGCCCTGACATCCTGGTATCTGGGGCAATCAACGAGGATATGTTCCACGGTGAGGCGAGAGTCACAGTACTCGCAAAGTGGGGGCTCCTCTCTCTTCAGTACAAAAGAGTGCGTGATGTAGGTGTGGCCAATCCTAAGTCTGGACATGGTTGTGCTACCACGCCTTGTCAGACCCTTAGATGTGGGCCGCCACCTGACATCCGCCACAATCTGCCTGAGTTTACTGTGAGTCTCAGCCTCCCATCGGTTCTGCCACTCTCGATAGGTGGCAGAGGCAATACTTTGTCTCAGGTCCGAGTAGGGAATTTGGGTTCCTGACACCGCATGATTTAGGGCTCTCTTTGCTTCTCTGTCTGCGGCTTCGTTTCCCTCAATGCCAACATGGGAGGGGACCCAGATGAAGGTGACATCCCTACGGTCGGCTGTTATTAGGTCCAACAGCTTCAGGCTCTTATGTACCAATGGGATGTCAGTCTTCATCCGCCCCAAAGCTTGCAATGCAGATTTGGAGTCGGAGCAGATTATAAATTTACTCCTTTCTGATGCTTTTACGGCCATAAGTGCAAGCAATATTGCGTGCAATTCGGCCGTAAAGATGGAGCAGCCATCGGGGAGTCTACGGGAGATTGTTTTGTTCCGAAAGGAGCAGGCACACGCGACCTTTCCCTCCATTTTGGATCCGTCTGTGTAGATGGTGCCACAATCTCCGTAGCTCTCCTGCAGTTCCCTAAAGTGGACTTGTAGTATGCTTGGGTCTGTATTTTCTTTTTTGAAATTAAGGAGGGATAAATTTAATTTAGGTTTATTCATTAGCCAAGGAGGATTCTGAGGGGTTTCTATTTTAGAGATTTGGTCAATGGGTGGGGTTAAATTTTGGATGGGTTCTCTCATTCGAAGGCCCAACGGCTGTATGACGTTAGGCCTTCGATTGTATAATTCTACCTCTGTGGGGTTAAATATGGAGTCAAAAGCAGGGTTTGTGGGGTTGGATTTTAGCTTGACTATATACTGCATTGCAAGCTTTTTCATTCTTATATCCATGGGGAGTTCTCCAGCCTCCACATGGAGACTTGGGATAGGTGATGTACGAAACGCGCCAAGACAGAGACGCAGGGCAGCATTTTGTATTGGTTCCAGTATTTTTAGGTACGACTTCCTTGCTGCTCCATATATTATGGATCCGTAGTCTAGCTTGGATCGAATTAGACTCCGATAGAGCAGCAGCAAGGTATCTCTGTCAGCTCCCCAGTCCGTATGGCTGAGTACTCTTAGTATGTTTAATGACTTTTGGCATTTCTTCTTAAGTTCCTTAATGTGGGGGAGAAAATTAAATTTGGAATCTAAGGTGAGGCCTAAAAATTTTGTAGTTTTCACGACAGGGATCTTCTTTTTGAGTATAAATAGTTCAGGGTCTGGGTGGAGCCCCCTTAGATTACAAAAATGCATACTAACTGTTTTGGAGTCAGAGAATTTGAAACCATTATAGTTTGCCCAACCCTGAATTTTGTTTAAACATAACTGTAATTTCCTTTCTAAGGTGTTCATGTTTTTCCCATAAGTAAGAATGACAAAGTCATCAACATACAAAGAGCACTCAATGCCAGGGGACAGCGCATTTATGATGCTATTTATTTTAATGTTGAACAAGGTGACTGACAGAATGCTGCCCTGGGGTACACCCATTTCCTGGTCATGAGTGTCAGAAGCGGAGTTGCCCACTCGGACCTGAAATTTTCGATCTTTCAGGAATTCCTCCACAAAACGGGGGAGGTGTCCCTTAAGCCCCATAAGTGCCAGGTCACGTAGAATGCCATGTTTCCAGGTTGTGTCATAGGCCTTTTCTATATCGAAGAATACAGCTACTAGATGTTCTCTTCTGAGTAATGCATTTCTAATATAAGCTTCCAGCCTTACCAGGTGGTCAGTTGTTGTCCGCCCCTGCCGGAATCCGCACTGGTAGTTTGAGATCACTTTATTCCTTTCCAGGTACCAGACCAGCCTACTGTTAATCATTCTTTCCATGGTTTTGCAGATGCAGCTTGTTAGTGCTATTGGTCGATAGTTAGCTGGGTCAGAGCCGTCTCTTCCCGGTTTAGGTATCGGTATAACTGTGGCTTTCCTCCAGCTGTTTGGGAAAGCGCCTGTTTGCCACACACAGTTATAGACCCCTAGTAGGACTGCCAATGAGGGTTCGGGAAGGTGCTTGAGGAACTGGTAATGGATTTCGTCTTCTCCAGGCGCTGTGTCATGTGACTTGTCCAGCGATTCCCTCAGTTCCTCAAGCGAGAACGGTTTGAAATCAATGGGGTGTCTTTCCTCCCTGGTTTTGACTTTTTGGAACTCTGGCGTGTAGTGTGCAGTGGATGATTTTTCTGCTATTGAGGATGCAAGGCAGTCAGCTATTTCTCTGGGGGACGTGACAGTTCGTCCTTGGTTTTTCAAATGCCCTATTGCATTTGATTCTTTCCCTTTGATTCGCCTTACTGCCTTCCAAACCGCTCTAGCAGAAGTTTTGGTATCCAGACTGCCGACAAAACTTCTCCAGGAATTCCTTTTGGCTGACCGTATGGTTTGTCTAGCCTTTGCTCTAGCTATCCTGAATAGCTTTAGGTTTTCCTGGGAAGGATTCTTTATAAATGCAGCCAGTCGTTTTTTCCTATCACCAATAGCACTTTTGCAAGCTGTATCAAACCATGGTTTGCTAGGCCGTTTTGGATTTGCAGAGGTTAGGGGTACAACTTTCCTGGCTATACTTAGTAGCTTGCTAGCAAAGGTATCAGCTGGGTTCTGTTCATGGAGGATATTTTCTGTGATATCCTCAGAGCATCTTTTTTGGAATTGTTCCCAATCGGCCTTATTCAGTTTCCACCGCTGAGGTCGTCCCAATGAAGGGAGATTGTTAGTAATGATGATTGGGAAGTGATCACTTCCCCGTAGATCATTGCTAACTGACCATTTAAAATCATCCAGAAGTCCGGGGACGCATACGGTGAGGTCAATGCATGTGAATGATCCAGTTCCTGGGTGCAAGTAGGTCGGTGATGCATCATTAAGTATGCATAAATCATGTTGGAGGAAGATATCCTCCAGCATACGACCTCTTGTGTCGGTATTGTTGGATCCCCACATGGTGTTATGGGCATTGAAATCCCCAAGGATTAAATAAGGCCGGGGGAGTTGTTTCAATAGGTCCTCCATGTCTGTTCGGTTTAATGGAGCGCCTGGTGGTAGATACAGGCTGCAGCAAGTGATAACCTTGTGAAGGGTTATCCTAGCTGCTACGGCCTGTAGTGTGGTCTGTAGTTCTACCCTCTCATGGGGGATGCTATCCTTCACAAGGATACAGACTCCACCTGATGCTCTCTCTGCATCCTCAACATTCTTGGTGTAAGCACGGTAGCTTCGGAAGCTGATGCAATCTTTTAGAAATGTTTCCTGTAAGCAGACAGCTACAGGAGTCTCAGAGTCCATCAGTAGCTGCATTTCCTCGTAATTGGCCTTGAGGCCTCTACAATTCCACTGTACAATTCTGGAATCCATGGCTTATTCTAGATGACCTACTTGGAGCTATTTGGCCTTGGGAGGCCCCCGGAGGGGTTTCCCTTTATTCCAGTGACCTTGGTATTTTTATTCTTGGGTTTGGATGGAGAGGAGGACAACCCCCTTTTGGGGGAAGTCTTTCTCTCTGGAGAGGGGAGATCCCTCTGGTTAGAGCGGAGGTTATTTCCTCCTCTCTCACCTCGGGCATCCTCTCCGCTTTGATTTCTCCCCTTAGGGAGTTGGTCAACCTCTAACTCAGTAGAGGTTGGGGTGTCTGGCTGGGTTCTCTGAGGAGAACCTGTGTCAGACATGATGTCTCCGGGTTCTCCCGGAGTATTGGTTTTGACATGCTGCTCAGTCTCCATGCTCTCATCAGCGAGCACAGAGAACCTGTTCTTTAGCATGACAACAGGGCTTTCTTGTTTCTTCAGAGGTGTGTTCTTTGGCGGTGTTTTCTTCTGAGTTGGGGGAGGAGGAGGGGGTGGTGGGGTCAATGTGTCCGTCTGTGTGGCTATGGATCTTCCTTTCTTAGCAACAGCCTGGGCGTAGGTCTTTGTCAAGCCGAATTGGCCCTTGGGTAGGGCCAGTACAGCCGATTTCGCCTGGCTAAAGGTACATCCGTTTCTTGCCTTGTACTCCTGCACGGCAACCTCCTGTTTCCACACAGGGCAGTCCTTGGAGTAGGCTGAGTGGCCAGCTTGACAGTTTGGGCATTTGAACTGGGCTGTGCAGCCCTTGTCCTCATGACCCTCTCCAGCACATCTGGCACACACAGTGTTCCTCTTACAGACTGCCGCGCCGTGTCCATAACCCTGGCACTTAAAGCACCTCATGGGGTTAGGTATGTAGGGCCTCACTGGAACTCGTAGGTATCCTGCCTTCACATACTCTGGCGGTGTCCTAGTTCCGAATGTGAGGATAATAGTGGCGGTTTTGACCTCCTCACCCTCCCTGCGCCTGGTAATGCGCCGGGCATGGGTGACTCCTTCAATGCCCTCCACTATTTCCTTCTCGGAACATTCCAGTAGGTCCCTAGAGCTGATTACACCTCTGCTGGTGTTCAGACTCTTGTGTGGCATGACTTCCACTTGGAGTTCACAGAGTCTTCTGCATCTTAAAAGCCCATCAGAGTGTGTCTTGCTGTCTACTTCTACAAGGAGTTCCATTGTTTTGTGTAGCTTAGACACACTCTTGGGCTCTCCCACTACTGACTTGAGTCCCTTATAGATAATAAAAGGGCTCAACTTGGTCAGGCTTTTTCCCTCCTCTGTGCATCTAACCACCAGAAATGATGGCCAGGTGGCACAGCTTTTTGGGACCTCCTCTTTTTTATCGTCAATTCGTCGTTTCTTGCCCAGACATAGGTCTGGGGCAAGTAGTTTTGTGTGTGTTTTTTTGTCCATATATATTTTGGTTAATTCGGCACCTGTGCTCCCACCCGCCATCGAGTCCAACAAGGGGACGGGCCATTCGGATGTCCAGAATGAGCCCGCCAGGGCTACACAGGTGCTATACTCAGTCAGCTGCTACATCGGACATGTGTCCGATACAGCAGCTCCCTGATTGACCCTCCAGCCACCGCCCTCCAGCATAGGTCGACGACCTATGCTGGTAGCTCGGCATGACCAGCCGGTTGACCCAGAGCGGGCCATCTGGGTCTCAGGTCTAGGGGAACTTGGAGCCAAAGTATTGTGTTGTTGTGGTTTATCCTCAGATAGCCACCACTCAAACACCAGGATCTCTTTATCCCCCCTTACCCGTCGCAGTCCACGGCAAACGGACTGGTCTAGGACGTAGTGAGAATTTAAAGTTAAGGAGACAGTGTGATGATCAATGAAGGCAGACTTAGGAAAAGAGGAGGCAGACACAATGATAGAAAAGAAGTAGGGCACTTTTGAGCTCCAAAAGTGCTAAGGAAAGAGGAGCGCAGTTTAACGTCATGTCTCGGGACGACATTTCAATAATTAATTTGCTATGGAAACACAAAAGAGTGTTTGATTCTGTTTTTGTGATCAGTGTCTTTATAATTGTCCATGTGAGAGTAAATGTTAAAATTGTGACCCAGAGGGTGTTTATCTTTAAAATCTTTATAATTTTCTTAATGTTTTCCTCAAATAAGTATCTAAGTATGGTTTGTGTTAAATGCCAATGATTGTACTTTTAAGGGTGTATTAAGTTTATTTTTAATGTTCAAATTACCAAACCAGGCAGATATTGAAAATTAAAATATTACAGATGAGAGCATAGTACACTGACAATATTTTTTGTAATGCATAATAAGGACATTGTTTTAGTAGTCTTAATGTTTGTTGTCCATTTTTGGTGATATAATTGGGTGATATAATCTGTGTGTGTAGTGAAATATAAATATATAAAGTGTAAAGCATTACTATTCTGGGCATAATTACCTCTAACCGAGCCATTTTTTTCTGAAGATGACTTTCTCTCTCCAGGCTCACCAATAGCACCTCCATGCATAGGCACAGCACTCTGAAATTCTTGAAACGCCTCAGCAGCACCCATTTTATTGCACTAAAAAAAAGATAAATAACAATAAAGTGTAAAATAATTGTGTTGATATGAAAACAAGAAGAATATGTTCTTACAAGTCAGTGGCATAAACTGCTTGGCTGCAAGGAGGCTTCAGTTCGAAACCCAACTAAGTTGTTTGCTGACCGCCAAAATCAGCACAGAAAACCTTAACCCATATACCCCTCCCCCTACATTTCCACACAAAAAAAAAACAAAAAAAACTTAGAGCAATGATCATGTTCTAAGCATGAAAAAGATACTATGCAAAAATGTTAAAAATATATAGAATGTATAAAGTCTATATCCTTTCAGTAATTTTGAGTACGAGAACAAACACATTCAATGATCCTAACCCTTACCAATTGTGCTAACATGGCCAAATTCAAATTGAACTTTCTATCAGGACAATCAGTAACAAATGTGGTATGGACTGAGCAATGCAACACCTGTTTCCAAGCCTGTAACATACTTTTTACTTTTCCTGTTTTCTACATCAGGAATTCCACGTGTCTTTTAACCTCTTAACATGACGTGAACTTTAAATCAGGCAATGTCCACTGAGACTGTGACAATCATGACCATCTAACGACAGTCCAGAGCACAAAGCACACGATCTGGCAGCCATCCAAGAAGCAACATAGACTCAACTGAAGGGAGTTGCCCAGAACAGACACCCATGGAGTGGTACTGTTAAAGCCCTATGCCCTTCTGGGAGTCAAAAGGAATAAGTCAAGTAAGTCAACATTGTGACCATCTAATGACAATTAGACAAGGTAGACATCCCTGTTTTAAAATGAATCATTAGAAAAAAGTAATAGATTATTAATACCTTAAAAATAGTGTTTTAATTAGCATCATTGACTTGAAATTAATAAAGTTACAAAATGTCTTTAAAATCTATTCAATCTAATCTATTCAATCTATTGTTTTCATGAGCAGGAGTTTTTCTACTTATAAATGGGATGTCCAGCTGAATGGCAAAAGCTGCATGGCTAGCCATCAAGAGTGTCAAGTTTTGAATTGTGTGCATGTTCTAAATGTTTCAATGAAGTTTTGAATTGTGTGCATGTTCTCAATGTTTCAATGAAGTTTTGAATTGTGTGCATGTTCTCAATGTTTCAATCAAGTTTTGAATTGTGTGCATGTTCTCAATGTTTCAAGGAAGTTTTGAATTGTGTGCATGTTCTCAATGTTTCAAGGAAGTTTGAAAAGATTCCACAGAACAGCACTAAAATGTAAGGAAAAAAATTGAAAAGACAGAAAGGATTGAGTCAAAGTAGATTTTGTTGAGTAGAGCCTAATGTTAAGGCTTGTGATACTATAAAAAGTCTCCTTCTCAACTGGGTGGGCATGATGCATTTGTTAAGATTGAAGGGTGTGCCATTGAATTGAAGCTGTGAGGGGATCTACATAATCAAAGGGGAGTCCCAGAATTCACCAGTTTCTTAAATGAACAGATGGCATCGTAAAGAAAAAAAAAGGCTTAATATAGGAGAAGGGAGTGTCTTAGTAATCCCTAGTTTGCTTGATGAATCAATTGTAAAGTGAAGGGGGAAAACAATGCAAAATACAAAATATACTTACATTCCTGTCTTTTAAAACAGATGCATGTGTTTTCCCTGGCAAGGTGAAGTTCCTCTTTTAATTTTGCTACTTCAAATAATAACTCAGCTACTTTTTTCTGATTGAAAATAAAACATGTATAGTTACAATAATTGCATGCAATATTTAAATGATATTGATCACAAGGTGGTGTAGCTGAGATATTCAGTTACAAGTGTTCAAAGGAAATACAATGACCATTCAAAGAATGATAAATTAGAATTTCTTAAACCTTGCAAGAATAACATATTAGTAAAAGGGTTAAGTAAACTTGACTCATAAAAACAGATTACAATCTAAACAAGTAAAATTAAACATAATCAATGCTGAGTCCTTAAATTGGTGAAGAATCATTGTATTAATTAAGAAAAAGGCAGGGTTTGTAAAAAAAAAAAAAGGCATAGGAATTTTTTTTTAATGTTACAGTTTCCTCAACAGTTACAACAGTTAGACAGTATCTTTGATACTTACATCTTTGCCAAAGATTGACCTCTCAAACTCTTCCATCTTGCGGCTATAGGCTAATTCAATTTTCTTAATAACTTGAAAATTTGGCACTTCAGGAGCTTTCTGCTCACAAACTATTGAACACAAAGAAATTAGAATAATTTTATTCCAGAAAAGTCAAAATTATACAATTATTCTAGCTTGATCATTTGAATTTGGTAAAGACCAATGACCTTACAAACTACAGAGCTAAATAAATAAACACAGAAGAAGCTTTTTTTATTTCATTAAGTTGTTTTATTTTGCAGTTTTCTTGTTTCAAAGTATTAAATAAAAAAAAAAGTCATGATACTAAAAAAGAATTGAAATAAATTAGCAAAGCTAATAGGTTAGAGCCATTAATGCATTTGTTTATGTTTTTTGTCATGTTCAGTTTTTTCATTGACAGAATTTGTCCATTTTGAGATGATCTCACATAGTTGTAGTGGGTCAAAGTTATCTATCTTGTTTAGTGACGCTCATTTAATAAGACTATACAACTATACAACTACAAGTGTCATAAGTTGTATTTTCTTTTGAACTTTTAAAGTGTTTAATTCATACAAGAAAAATAATGTGACTTCCCTTTCCTAGGTTTTTCAGATAGTTTTCCCCTCAAAAAAGCCTACTGCCTACAATGACAACTAGGTATGGATGGGCTACCTGGTCCTTTTGACTTTACTTATATAATTTACTTTTCATGAGCAAGCATAACAAATACCACATACATCTATTTATAAACCAAAGTAATAACCTTCTGACATTGTTAATGGCAAGGGACTATTATGAGAACCTGAGCTAGAAATTTCCTACTATCAGAATGCAATGTCAAACAACTAAGCAAATTTATTTCTGAAAGTTACAATCAAATATTTGTTAGTAATAGGGCAGTCTTACCTTCTGTGTGCTTCAACTTAGCTTGTAAAACTTTGTTGTCTTTTTCAAATTTCTAGAAATCAAAATGAAAGTTTTTTTTTTAACCAATTATAATTTTTTAAATAAGGTTTATTGTACATCCACTCCCCTCATTAAAGAATTTTTAAAATTTGCCCTTCCATCTAGACCAGGGGTGGGCAAATTATGGCCAGCAGGCCACATGCAGCCCGCCGGAGCATTTTATGCCGCCCGCTGACACCCAAAAACATTATATATGCCCACATAATGTGTAAAAATATAAAGATTTAAAAAATCTATTTAAATTATTGAAACTTCTGATTCTTATGACGAAGACGCTAAAAAAAAATTTCTTTATATGCCATTCTAATAAGTTTAAAGTAAAGGAGGATTTTTGTAATTGGTAATATGTCGAAACATTTAGTCAAAGACACAAACTCAGGCCATTTTTTATTCAGTACTATAAAGAACTAGTTGAAAGTGTTGGGTTGGCATGGAACAAGATGGCGAGTTTAACAACATGGTGTCCGAGCTTTGACTGAGAAAAACACGCACAAAGCTTTCCTAATAAAATAAAGAACAATATCCCAACCATAAACTCTTACCTCTACACTGGAAAGTTTGTGAAAAGCTGCATTGAATATTAGACATGTTATTGATCCAATTATCTCAGAGCTCAAAGTTATCAGAGCTAGGGATCTTGATCACAGGCAGTTCAGAGAACTACTTGGAAATTTGGAAACATATCATTCCCATGTTCGGTACTACAGTGTTATCCGCTAGCTTAGCATGTTCAAGGTAATGAGAAAAACTTGAGATCTCAAGGAAGAAATTGTTTTGTTCCTGTGACTTTTTAACTAATATATCTAAGGAAGAGTGAAAGACAGCCTTTATGTTTGCCATCAACACTATCCCAATTGGTTATTTGCACATGAAATGTATGTGCATGTTAAATCTTTTCAAACAAAGTCATCCCATTTCTCCAGGCAAGCAAGTAAAGACAGGTTTTGACATTTGCTGAAATGTGAAACTATTTCTAGCAAAGGGGTTGAAAAGTACAAGACTTATTCTTTGATTGTGGAATTTGAAAGCAAATTTTAAGAAGCCAAGAACTTAGAAACGGTATCCCGTCAAAATAGCGCGAACAAAATAGCGCGGACAAAATAGCGCGAACAAAATAGCGCAGAAAAAAATATATTTCAGTCATTTTGAAAGAAATACTTTAGATATCGTAAAATATGAATAGTGCCAATATTATTTTTTGTTTTAATGTTATATTTTTTTCGTCATTTTGCAGGAAACACTTTAGATATTGTAAAACATAAATAGGCAAAAATCATAATAAGGTCAACTGAATAATTTCAAAATATGGCACTAAGTTAAATTATAGGAAATGACACGTAGAAATTAAGTCACTGGCTTGTTTCCGTACATTAGCAATATAGCTTCAAGTCGTCTGTTAAGTTTCAGGTACTCTGTCTTCCTTGTAGCTTTACTTCGTTCTCCAGCATTGTAGCGCAGAATCTTGTTCTCAGTGTTCTCCTGTTCTCTGAGGAAGTGAGAGATTAACTTGTACACATTGGGGTGATGACCGTCAATAGACAGATGAAATGTATGGTGCCATCCCTCCACTGGATTGTTTGTTTGTGGTAGATTGTCACTCTGCGGTTTCGTCTCTGGCAACCAATATAGTTGTCCTCCCAATAGTCATACAAGATGGAATAGACAAATAACAAGTCTTGTTGCAGGGAACACTGTGCTTACTGCATTTTGACTTGCCTTCTCAAAATCTAACATCACACTCAGTGAAGCAAGAGTTGGTCTTAGCTCCAGCAGTTTCTTGAAGAGTTGAACATAGTCAGGACAATAAATTACTAATAATGCAGTACTTTTATACACATCATATATAAGTCCGCGCTATTTTGTCTTGCGCTATTTTGTTCGCGCAATTTTGTTCCCGCTGTTTTGACGGGTCACCCTTAGAAACAGTTTTCAATATCATCAGTTCACATTAGCTGATTCAACTCTAGAGGACACACCTCCAAGCAAATAATGACTTGAAAGAGAAGTTCAAGTAAGTTCTTCCACAGGAGTTTTATGGGTCTTTTCTAGTAACTGCATTTCCAAACTTAAAAAACATTGCTGTTTTCCATTATTAGGGTCCACATACATCTTTGAAAATATGATTAAAAATAAACAAGTGTAAGCAGTCAAGAGGATAACAACCAGTAAGCTAGTTCCACAGTTCAGGAACATTATGCACAAATGTAAACAGTTAAATACTTCATATTGACAACAACTATAATATTAATGTCTTCGATTCCGAAGATTAAGGATGATTACAGTGTTTCACATGACTTCACAAACCCAGTTGCAACCTGCATATTTTCCCGCATTTCGTTCAGACAAAGCCATTGTGGTGAAATGTTATGATGTTGGAGGCCACTATAAAGAGATTATTAGTAAAATTAATTTAATTTACAACTCTTGTTGTAGCTTTTCAATAGGGAGTGTAAAAAATTAAAGTAAATGTATATTACAGTACATATGTGAATTAAAAGATAGTATACATAGTTAGTTATCATTTTTTTCTAAGTTGTAAGTACACATACATACATTTGTACATGTGCGGAACCCCATCTCCAATTTTTTTTTAAATGCGGCCCTGGATGAAAAAATGTTGCCCACTCCTGATCTAGACAAACATTGTTCCTTAAGGTACCCTTTCTTTCAAGTTAACTATTCAAAGCTTTAGAGGAAAATATTTTGTATTTATTTTCATACTTATTTTTCTTGTTTTTTTCTGTGTTTAAAAACTACTGACATAGACTTTTTTTTTTAGGATCATTCACTCAAGAAATTCACCTGAAGAGTCATGTTCACTCTTTGCAGTTCTTCTTCTTTGGCTGTCAGCTGAGATTCTGAGGAATAAAAAATATTTTGTTTACTCCATTTGTAACTTAGTTTGCATAGTTTCTATTTTTTACACTTTGACTTCTGTATCAAACTTTATTCTACTGCAATGTTCTGAACTTAGGGCTAGTAAAGCTTTCATTGTGTGTATTTCCTCCTGGTCGGGATGGCTGCCTGGTCGTGAGGTTTGCGCGCTGGACTGTCGTTCGGATTTATCGATGGTCGAGGGCTCAAATCCTGCCCGCTCCCATCCCCCGTCGTCCTGCGGGAGGTTTGGACTAGGAAGTAAACTATCTTCAACTCTGAAGGAACATCCGAAACATGTAAAACATTTTACAAACATTTACCATCTTTTCTTTTAGTGACTGGTTCTAAAAATAAATCTGTCTGTATTTCCTATTCAAACATCTCTAGGCTTATCGCCAGGAGTTTCTCATCAAGCTCACGGACCTTACTTTCCAATAGTTTGTTCTCTATGTCGGTTTTACTATCCCTTTGTCATGACAGCGATTTCTCTTTAGAGAACAATTCATCCAGCTTATCTTGTAAAAGTTCTTCTTCACGTTTCGGCTGGTCATTATTCTGTTGAACACATTTCTCTTGCTTCACTAGGTCCATGCTTTTCCTATCTTGACTGATTTCAAGCTTATCCATCGCACATTTTCTTATCTCATCTAAACCATTTGCAGTGTTCATGTCTGTCTGGATGTCAATGTCTCTTTTTTCAGTTGTTCAAGATAAATTGCTTTCCTCCTCCTCTTCTCCTTCACTGATGCAGTCTACTGCTGGGGGCTTGGAGCAGCTGTGGTCCTTAAACTTAATAAAAAAAAATTAAGCATTATCAATAGATAAAGAAAACTCTTGTATTTGTTACCTAAAAAATTGAAAACAATGCAACATCTTTTCAGTTTGAGAGAGTGGTGTGAGACAATCATTCACTTGAAATCATCTTTCTTTACATCTTTATCAGGTGGACTTTAACCATTTTAACATTTAAATAGAAAAGTTTACAAAGTGGGATTCTTTTAATAGGTAACGTAAATGGTGTTTGAAGCTTAAATGTTAAACAAATAAAAAAGTGTTGTCAGTACAGTTCCCCTTAGTGAAATATAGGGTTATCTGTTTCTGTGGCCCACAGTTAACAAGAGTGTCACAAGGCCTGCATGATGACTAACAGCCTTTACTTTTCCCCACTTAATGTCAGGTACCAATTAAAAGGCGCCCAAAGATCCTGAAATGAAAAATTCCAGGCTTCACCAAGAGTTGAACCCGGGACCCCCGGCTTGGAGGGCCAGCATTTACCAGGCCTCCTAAAACAAATAAAACATGACATATAACATAAGCACAATAATTGCTGACAGAAAAAAGTGAACAAAATCTGGTGAAACAAAGATAGGCTCTGACATTACCCTGGGTAACAATACAGGTCTACAGACCAAAATAACTCTACTGGCTTGGAAGCTTTTTTTTCTGGGGGGACCTGTATGGCACAATCAGATGTTAGCTTAGTACCTGGTCAACGTTGGCAGTTCAGAACTCTATGATTTAAGAGCTAATGCTTCACCAAATGTTATTAACTTTATACTTAAGTACCCTAGTGCTGCTTTGATTTGTTACATGTCATTTTTTTATTTATCCATTTTAAAAGCTGCTGCGCAAACAAAGAACTCATTTTAAGTCTATTGTTATTCCATATGGGAGACAAACGTATGCCAAAGACAGTCTTTTTTGGTGAGCTAAAAGGTAACAAAGGCGCCCTACAAAAATGTTTCAAAGACCAGCTTAGGGGTCAACTTTCCTTAGCTGACATAGAACAGAGCACCTGATTACATGCGGCCTCAGAACAAGACAGCTGGAGGTCACTCACAAAGGCCGCAGGATACACATTTGAGACCAAAAGAAAATCCGCTGCTGAGGACAAACACAGACGGCGAAAAGAAAATCCAAATCGACCACCTGCAAACAATGGTTATGCTTGCCATGGATGTGGCAAAATATTTAGGTCACAACTGGGGCTGAGGAGCCACGGGAAATACTGCATTCCTTACTAATCTTTGGACTCGAAGACAAGCCTTATTATTATCGTACAATACATAAATATTGGTTTTATAAAAACTTTAAATGAAAAGTGCTAATTTATTTTAGCTATCACTAACAAACCTCTAAGTGATTCATAAAGTTCAACTTTTCCAGCAAGTTTTGATTTTCTTGTTGAAGTTTACTAATGACAGCATACAATTTCTGTCAATAAATAAAAATAGACAGTTTTTCAACGACCCCTAATTCAATTTAAAAAAAATGTATATACATGATATCTTATTTTCACTTTATGAGCACAGGTTTTTTTTCAAGTTCAACCAACCTTAAATGAATCCTCCTGTAAAAAGATTTTTTGATAATCTTTGAAAGAAAGATTCAAATCCTCTATTTTTGGAGATCTGAAGTAAAAAGGTAAAAATTTATTATGTAAAAACATATTTAACTTGCTAGCAGAGATTTAGACTTGTTAGAGTGCATGAGTTTGGCCTATTGTATAGTACACATATGGTCTTTTAATGAGCATATGTATGTTTCAGAGAAGCACAAAACAAAAGTTATATTTAATGTTAACATAAGTTTGTTTAATTTTTAGACAGATGGTTAGGTCTAGTTCGAGGCACAGGTTCAAATATTTCTTGCCA
Organism: Biomphalaria glabrata; assembly: GCF_947242115.1. Classification (NCBI taxonomy): domain Eukaryota; kingdom Metazoa; phylum Mollusca; class Gastropoda; family Planorbidae; genus Biomphalaria; species Biomphalaria glabrata. Next base: position 44,583,790 of record NC_074720.1, on the reverse strand, counting down.
TAATTATTTTCAACATCTGATGGAATTATTTTCTTGGCATGTTCATCATTCACTACCCTGTTATGATTACACTTCAATAACCTTTTTGTTATAAAAAAAATGTTATGATTGGTAAAGAATTAAGGAGAAATGTATGTCCTTTTTAATAAAATTAAATAATCATTTAAGGACCAAAAGTTATTTTAGTTTTAAATAACAAATTATCCTCGATCCATCTCTTCGTGATATCACTTCACCATTCTTGCCATTTACTTGTCTCTCTGGCTTAGCAAATTTTCCAGATTTTAATGACTTAGTACAGGTCATTGGTACTGTTCTGAAGGGCTGTTTGGTACTGTTCTGAAGGGCTGTTTGGTACTGTTCTGAAGGGCTGTTTCTTCTGCTTTTGCCATGCTTCATTGTAGTTCCTCCTGTCTGTTCTGTTGCTATGCTTGGCATTCCTAACTATTTCAGCATATTCTTTTTGTGCTTTTTCCTTTTGCTGTTCTTGTTTTACTGTTGTTCATGCCTGCTTTCTTCTCTCTTCTTTCTTTTATCATCTGAAGAGTTTCTGTTGAAATCCACTCCTTGTGTGTTTATGACTTGGACTCTAGTACTTCTTGGCATGTACACTTTCTGCCCCGTCTGTTTTCTACTGTCTCCTCTTCAAGCAGCTCTTTTAGGAGCTGGAACTTATTTGATAAAATGACCTTGAACTCTTACCATTTTCGCAGTCTTTCAGAACAATGGTGTAGTGTTGGCATTGGCTGGACACTCCAGTCCGGAGGATATTCCAGCTACCGTCGCCTCAGCGTGGCGCTTCCGTGGATACATCCGCCAGGGGATGCGGATAGGCTAAGAATGGTAGCGCACATAGCTCTCAGTGAGCTACCACTCATACGGTCGAGAGACTGTACACTGCACGTGGTAGGGATGTAACAAAGGCTCGCTAACCCGTCCAACCCCCCACTGATTCGTTCCCCAATGGGGGCCATACGTGCTGTGATGGACCCTCGCACGGGTTCGGTGGGACATTATAGGCATACGAAAGGCCCCCACGTGGCTCGGCCTCCAGCCTCGCATGAGAGGGGGATACTCGTGTGGGGCTCAAGGGGGTCGTGTCCAGCGACATACCGGACGAGAATACATGATCTTTCAGATAAGGCGGGATTTCGGACAGAGGGATTGGTGAAGAGCCGATGCCTCATCCTGGCCATGGATAAAAGCCTTTCCTTGGTCAAGAGGTCCATAATAGGGAACGGGACATTCTCGGACCTTCAGGACATCTGACTCAGGACACTCCAGTCCAACTCTTCTTCAGCTTCAGTCTCACTCTGGCGATCAGAAGATGATGATCTGAAGCAACAACTGCTCCTTGCCTGACACGTTCATCCTAAAGAGATTGACAGAACTTCTTCACAATACAGACATGGTCTGTTGCCTTGTTTATTCCTTTGTGTGGGAAGACAGTTACTCCTATCACCAAGTTGCTTGTGGCACACATATCTTCAAATCTTTCTCCATTTTTGTTCCACCTAGTCCATGCGTTCCCATGATCTCCTTATATCCTATGAGAGCATTGAAGTCACCCATTATGATGAGGATGTTCTTTTCAGGTCTGTCCTATATGATCGTAGTCTGCCTGTTGTAAAAATTATCCTTCTCCTCCTTTTTACTGGGGGTGTAGCATTGGACAATATCTAAGTTAATTCTCTTCTTCACTGTGTGGAAAGAGGTTATTATTTGTGGTCCATGCACATCCCAACCAATAAATGCTTTCTGAGCTCACTGAGAAAGCATCAGGGCTACTTCCTGAGTGTGTGTAGCCTCCCACTCATGCCCTAAGCATAAAAGTAGCTCACCCAAAATCAGTCATTTCTGCCTGGAACCAGTCCATCTTTACTCGCTGATTCCTACAATGGTGAGGTTGAACCTTTTCATTTCAGCCGCCACTTGCACTGTCTTCCCAGTCTCATACACGGTCCGGACGTTTCAAGGACCGATGGTGGTGGTGGTCCTGGTAGAGACGATGGTCTTTGGCCTGTCAGCTTCCTGGTGTCTCTGGACTTCCAGCTGGAGGTCCATCTTTTCCCAGGTCCATGACTTCTGTTGATTTGCTATTTTGTGTTTCTATAGTTAGTGGTTGTTTTAAAAGAGTAGGGTAGCTAGCCCAATGCCCAACCCTCTTCCTTTCTCAAATGGGCTTGGGACCGTCCTATGGCAGAGTTTTTAAAAAAGTAAAAATAGCACTTAATAAATATGAAATAGAAGAACAGTTTACCTGGTGCGGTAACAACATTCGGTCTTATCTCTGGCCCAGGTGAACTGTGCATAGTTTCGATTAGTTGTTTTAATCGACTAATTTCAATTTGAAGTTCTTGATTATTGCTGTGAATGTCTTTAATTACAACAGCCTGATGCATGGAATTGCATAATTCATTTATCAATTGAATACATTCTACTCACTTAACAGTAAAAAAACAATGTATCTGATTAAAGTCATACCTTATTTTTCTTTTGTTTGGCACTTTTGGCAAACTTTCAAGTGTATAATGTTTCTAGACAACACCTGCACAATTAAATATAGATGTAAGTGTGTGTATATGAGATTAGGAAAAAGAAAGTAAACAAAACTATTGAGCAATATTAGAGTCATTAGTACTTCTACTTGAACTACCTGGAGTCTGGATGAACACAAGCTATCATTCTTGTCTTTGTTTTTCCACCAATTGAATCCTATACGAAAAGTTTATTCTGAGTTAGTGACATGAAAATATAAGTCTAACATCATTAACAGCCTCTTAGTTTTGAAATCCAGAAGGTGTTGTTTCTTTTTTTTTATAAGACACTTATAACAATGTAAACATATATTCATCAAACAAACTAAATTCATTGAGCCAGCACTAACCCTCAACAAAAATGTTAATTTGGAGTTTCTGTAAGGGATGTGACGTTTTTTTCCATAGCTCAGAGACATGATGACATTCCATAAGACAGAGAGGGACTTATTGATGCTTCCAGCCTCCTGTGTTTTAAGATAAAATAAAATAATAAAATATTTGAGTAAATTTTTTTCTCAGTACACTTCTTGACCAATTCAACCTCTTTTTAAATATTTAAGTTTTGAAGCATCTAATTAAAATAACAAGAAATGTATTATTAAAAATTAAAAAATATTAGTACCTGATTTAAAAAAATGTGTATCCCTAAAGGAATTTGAAAGATTACAGCTTACATCCAAACTCATTTTGGTTTGATTGCATTGTTTAGAAAGGCAGTTATCTACCCAAATGGATCTTGTACTACTTTAACACTTTTACGACTAGAACTAATTAATTATCTAGTAAATTTATTATTTTCATAGGCTAGTAGCAAGTCAAAATGTACATTTAATATATAAAATTTATTTTATGCTCAATTATTACTTGCATGATTTTTATTATCAAAGTTAAGAAACTATACTTTTTTTTTTCTTTTATCTCTATTGAAACATTTAAACTTAGCTTACCAAACATTTCCTTTGTAAAATTTCACAGAATATAAGTAACTTTAGCAAAAACATAAAATTCAGCTAGAATCCATTTTGACATTAGTTTTCTATCATAGACTATTTCATGAGCAATTATCAGAAATTAATATTATAACTTTCTTCTACTCCAAAAGAAAATGAAGAACTACTTTGAGTCGAGTGCTGTCAGTGTTGGTAGCTTTCTGTCTCTCTGATCCTGCCAGATCAATTAGATTTATCTGTGATATATTGCTTTTTAAGAAACCACCTACTTCCTCTTAGTAGATCAACACAGACAAAAATAAATGTCTATTTGTACATTAAGTGTACATGTTTTAATTAACATTAACATTTAATTGAAATAAAAACTATACCTTTGACTCTATTTTAACTGTAAAAACAGCATGAGAGCGCGAACCCTCTCTGTTCATGGAAGTAGGAGCTACTCTACGATTCAACCAGCCCTTGATTATTAACTGAAGACAACAAAGTATGTTCCATTCCTTTAAAACTCAATTCAGGCATATTATTATCAAGAAAAATCTTACAAAAAACAAAAATGTGTAAAACTAGAATTAACTCAATGATGGCTTTAATACCTGATAAGCATCTCTTGGGTTGCAGATAACTTGCTCAATGAGTCCATCTACAAAGACACCTTTGTTCATATTCTCACATAAGCGAATACCTTGTGAAGCTGTATCCAAAAGATCAAAGATTTGCTCTTGATTTACTCTTGATAGATTTCTAAAAAGGAGCAGTGACACAAAAACTGTTTTTTACTGCCATGCTGTGAAGAGAATTAAAAAAATGTTATGATTCGTGTTTTAAACAAAAGTGGGGCAGAAAAAAAAAAGGAAACATTTAAATCTAATGGTTTCATTACACCAGTTAAACCTTATAAAAACAATTGTATACAATAAAAGAAAGTTACATCTTGTTGGTGAGCTATTACACTAGAGAGATACTCCAAACTTCTGGGAATCACACCACGAAGCTGAGAGCTTTCCAAGTTCTCAGAGGGACCTTTAATAAAATAAAAAAAGATTTAAAATAAATTTCTCTGTTAAATGTTTTTCTTAAACATCGGCAATAATGCAATTTTTACTAGATCAATATATTCAAATATAGATATTTATAACTACAATTAAAATATAACTAATATTTTGTCCTTTGAAAAAAAGCTTTCCCTTTTGTATGCATGTCATGTCTCCCTACTTGAGAAATGCTGGCCAAAGAACTCATAAAATCTAATTCCCCCTTTAAGAACTTGTGGTCTATAGGGCAGATGATGTAAAGGTCATCTGATTCTATGGCCTATAGTTACTTAGGGTGTCATGTGGCCAGCACAATGACCAATCACATGTACTTTTCCCAACTAATGTTGGGTACCCATTAGAGCTGGGTGGACGCCTGAAGATCCCAAAATTAAAAATCCCAGTCTTCACCAGGATTTGAACACTTGTTTGGAAGCCAAGCACTTTACTGCTCAGCCACCGTGCCTCCTTCAGAAAATCTATTTAATTTAAGGTAATTTTTTAAATTAATTTTCGTTGTAACAAAAAAATAATACAATATCACAAATGCCAAGATTTATTTTTTTTAATGATGAAAGAACACTTACCAAACATAGTAAAACTTTTTCCTGAGCCAGTCTGACCACTAAAAAAGTGCAAAATAAATAAAATGTTAACAATAGAGAGAGTGAAATGTAAGTGTACAGTGTACAAACCTCTACCACTGCCCCTGACAGAGTCTTTGTATAAAAAAACAAACTGTTATGTTAAAAACAAATCTGAAACAAAGGTGAGCTATAAAATTATTGAAGCTTAAGAGGAAAGAGCTAAGACTTGACAAACACGACTAGACAATGATGTATTTATCACTCCATCTTCTAAATACCTTCAACAAATTAGATTTCATGACTTACTAAGCTAATATGGATCCATTGTAGCCATTTAAACAATCTTCAATAATCTTTTTACCAACTAGTGAAAACACAGCTTCCTGGAAATGAAAAAGAAATGTTTTAATAATATCTTGAATTTTATCTTCAAATCTAAAAGATAAAATTAATAAGCAATAACCTAACCAATTGGATACAGGTACCCTAGAATCAATAGAAAGCTATCCAAAAATAGCTATCCACATATACACTTCATTCTTCAAAGCCATTATAAATGATGGTCTTAAGTGTCCTCCAAGTCTTTCCCGAAAATAAACACTTAAGGATAAATGCAAAATGTGGAAAGCATTGGTCAAATATTGAAGCCGAAATGGATGCAATCTATATTTCTTTACAGACAGTAAGAAACAAAGTCTATAACAACTATCACTATCAGAGATTATTGTCTTAACAGACTCATCTAGCCCAAGAAATCTTGATAACCTATACAGTACAGTAGTTACCCTGAGGTTGTCAGTTGTAGTCAAACTGAATTTCCATTAGATTGGATCAATAAACATTATCTTATCTTATATAATGTTGAATTTTAACATCACTGTGACATTACAATAGATCCTTGTTAACATAGGCATCATGGGAAATGAATAGGCAAATTATCCATGGAAAAACCCAACAGACCATTTAATTGCCACACTCAAAACTCAATGTTAGCAAGCAATTGCATGACCATGCAAAAACAAGCTTTATCTAAACAGTATCAATTTCCTCCCCTTAAAACAGCTATCTACTTTCTTTCAACTTAGAACAGGACACAAAGCTTGACATTTTCACCATAACAGAATAAACCAGACCCACCAACCCCTCCGCAAACATTGGGCCCAGCCTCTTGAAACTGTCAATCATATCTTCTTTGAATGCTCCAATCTAATTCACCTTAGGCAGACAATATTACAACAACCTATCAAAACCAACACTCAGTATGGCAGTGTGGAACAGCTAAAAAAAACATTCAAATTTTTCCTTGGCACAGATCGCAAAGGAGCTTACAGCCCAGCAACAAAAAGCTGGCTAGAAAAAGAAGGAAATCTTCAATTCTTCAAAACTAAACCTATTCTATTTGTCTAGTGTAAATCATATCTCTTGTGTATATATAAATATACACATTTTCATCTCAAATCATACATGATTTTTTCCTGCTTGCAACACTGAATTATATAGATAGACATACTAAGACAGCGGCAGAAATTTTGATAGAATTTCTTGCAAATAAAAATTTAATAGAGTGAACATTTGTTTTTAATTGTATAAACTAGGTTGCTCTACTACTGTCTGTACCAAGCATTCACACAATTTAAATTTTTCACATTAAAAAGGAATATTAAAGGAAAAGTAGTTTGTAACATCAAAAAATTGGATAAAACATTCTAATTCATTTCTTTTGGGTTTTTTTAAAGGTTAAAGGTTAGGAATAAAATTTCATTCTTTACTGTGACCAACCTGTGTGGTGTCAGCATCTGCTACATTGTCATATCTGAAAACTTTGGGCTCTGGCTTTGTGTGAAGAATAATGGCATTGTCTGCAGTGTTAACATCCAGAACTCGTGGTGCAAAGTCTTTTTCACTTGGATCAGGAGGGCGAACTCTTAGCAATATTTGAATTGAATTTCTTTGTAAAGATGTAGACAAAGAAAGCAGGTTTACAAATACTGAAACTTAATATATAACATATTAAAAGGCACATTCCTCGTCCCATATGCTAGGACAAATTTGTACAAATACTCCTTCTTCCCTAGTGCTATTAGAGCATGGAATGGGTTGCCTGAGATAGCCAGGAAAACCAGTGACTTGGCAGAATTTAATCATTGGTTAATATGCATGACTAAACGCAATCAACGTAATCATCTTCTTTTTTGAAGTAACGTCTGTATTATATAAGATAAGATAAGATATTAAGCTAAAAAAGGCAAGTGACTTAGTTACAAAGCACTTAGCTTCTAAACAGAGGGATCTTAGGTTCCAATCTGATTGATTTTGAATTTCAGGAATTTAAGGATGCACCTGAGTTCACTCAACTCTAATGGTTACCTGAAATTTTTTTGGGTAAAGTAAAGGCAGTGGGCCATTGTGCTAGCAGCATGACACCCTAATCAGCCACACAAACAAATGACATGTACATCATCTGTTCCATGTATTGCAAGGTCTGAAACTAGGTACTATTGAAATGCTTAAAAAAAAACAAAAAAAAAAAAAACATGACTCTTCAACACTAAATGACTAGCACTGCAACCATGCATGTGTTGAGTTGCTCAGCAGCTTTACTATTGATCTTAATGTTAAAATTGTAAAAACAAAAATGGTTTGAAAAAAAAAAAAGCTTAAACGAAGTGTAATTGTATCAATTAGTTTGGATCAGTCATGTAATCAAATTTCTAATAGATTATAATAAATTATAATAAGAAATTATAGTAATATTGAACAACAACAATAAATCTGTACGATTAATAATATTTTTACCAATTTTTTTTTTAGAATTATTTCATGCTTTTAGCTTTCTCAGTATGACACTTATCTGGACCAGGGTGGATGTTACTGTAATTGATTTTTAAAGGCATTTAAAAAAAAAAGGGAATGACCTGAATTCAAACTAGTATCCAGGCTCATGCCTCCTTGGGCTGAGGTGCTAACCAGTCTGCTAGTGAGGTACTTGTGACTGGAAGATTGTATGTTTGTTTCCATTTAGAGGGGCAACCTAAAAAGGAGACATTCAATTTATACCACCACTTCAGTCAAGTATCGAAACAATTTCTTTCCCTCATTTAAAGATATGAAACAAAATAATAAATTACCAATAGTTATTTTACTAAATTTGTTAAATTATTTTATTGATTGTTGTATTATCAGGTAAAAGAAATAATTGTGAAAAATTTCAGCTTAATCCGAGATCGGGTGTCAGACATAACATACAGGCAGATAGAGAGTTGATATTTAAGCTTTGTAAAAAGGTTCAACACCTAATGTATCTGGCATAAGCATCCCTTATGTTACAAGAAATTAAAAAGTAAAATACGTAAATAAAGGTAAACAAAGATTATCAATTATGCTTAATGTTTTGTTATAAATTACAGGGTGATTTTTTAAAATACCGGTACATTAAAAATAATTTACAATTATGAAAAACAGTATGAAATATTGTGCTTTAAAGAAAATAATTAAATAAAATAAAAATGCTTAACCTGATTGATGGATCCATATATATTGCAGCTGTAAATTAAAAAATATATATTGTTAATGTGTTGTTCTATCCAAAAACAAAAAAATGTGTTCTATAAACATTGAAGTATAATTAAATACATAAATATTTAAAACAAAGCATAATCATTTTTATGTAACAGTACATCAGAGCTATTAGTATTCAGAGAAAAAAAGAAAAACAAAGATTATATTAAGCATCTATAGCTGTATCAATAAGTTTGGATCAGTCATGTAATTAAATTTTCAAATAGATCTACACCAGCATTTCCTAAACTTTTAACATATGCATACCTAGCCCCCCCTAACCGAGATGACAGATCATCTGTTCCTGGTTGTTAATTTTAATCTGAGACACTGTGCCACATCTGTTCCTATTTTTTCAATAGAACGCTGAAAAAGTAACGTCATATAAATTTTGAAAAGGCAAGATATATTTCAGAACTTTTTCTTTTAAAACCGGATACACATTTGTAGCCTTTGAAAAAGTCAATTAGGAAATCAGAGTGCTTGTAATGCTCTCCATTATTCATTTGACTGTTAGAAAGTATTTCTCTTAAGGCCAGATATGGATCAAAATCTCTTCAACCCAAGTCTTGTCTCAAGGTTCCACAAAGGCAGCAACCATTTTTAGATTGGGTTGTGCCACATACATAGTGCCCAGACTCCGGTCATGAGCCCACTTACTACAAGGGGGCAAAGGCCATGCTAACCACAGGTTATTTCTTCATATATCTATTTGTAACTACAAAAGCTGTGTAAGTACCTCTATTCTGTGTCCTTAATTTGAAAAACGAAGTGTCGGACTTGCTGGGTTGTCAGGTCTCTCTTTCTGTTGGTGATATGAAATGATTATTTTATTATTGTAGACAAACAATATTAATTTTAATAAGACTCTAATCTCATACACTAACTGTAACTAAATCTCCATAGTGACCTTAGACTACCTCTACTAAATCTCTAGGATCTAGGATATTCTATATTATAACAATATTAATTATAAAATGGTACTATAAATGTAGACCACTTCACATATCTAGGTAGTATTGTGTCAAATAACACCTCACTTTCAAGGGAAGTTGATAACCGTCTGGCCAGGGCCAGTCGCGCTTTTGGATGCCTTCAGGCAAGAGTTTGGCGGAACAAATTGCTCCGCCTGCCTACAAATATCAATGTCTACCAAGCGGTGGTTCTCTCAACCCTTCTGTATGACTCTGAGACATGGACACTATACAGAAAACAAGACTTCTTGAGCGCTTTCACCAAAGATGCTTGTGCTCCATCATGGACATACGGTGTTAAGACTGCACTACAAACAGTGATGTCCTTGCAAACGCCAGTATAGACAGTATAGAGGGGCTTCTTATGGTCTGACAGTTACGCTGGGCAGGGCACGTATCCCGTATGGGAGACAAACATATGACAAAGGCAGTCTTTTTTAATGAAGTAAAAGGTGGTCAACGTAACAGAGGTGCTCCATGGAAACGCTTCAAACACCAGCTTAAGTGTCAACTTTTCTTAGCTGACATAGAAGAGAGAGCACCTGGTTGCAGGCGGCCTCAGAACGAGACAGCTAGAGGTCACTCACGAAGGCCACGGGATACACATTTGAGACAAAAATAAAATCCGCTGCCAAGGACAAATGCAGATGGCAAAAAAAAAATCTAAATCAACCACCTGCAGACAATGGTTATGCTTGCCCTGGATGTGGCAAAATATGTAGGTCACAGCTGGGGTTGCACAGTCATGGGAAATACAAGCATTCCTCTCTAATCTTGGGACTCAAAGACAAGCCTTATAATGTATAATAAACTACTACTTTTTAACTAGATCTAGATCAAGTCAATCTATCTAGTTAGTTCTAGTAGTAGATATACTTAGACCTATAGGATACCATCACTATATATATAGGGGCTATATTAGTATATTATACTTAATATAGTCTAGGCAACTAGGCCTATGTCCTATGTGAATATTATTATCATATTTGTTGGTAATACTTTACATCAGCGCTCAGAATAAAATGTATTCAAAATTTAATTTATATCACAATAGTGCTTTTTAAAAAAATTCATTTTGTTATAAAAAGTTACTTTTATTTTTTACTTTACATCAATAAAGTGCCTTAGCGACTTGTAATTGTGGTCTGTGCGCTGCTATATGTTCAAGACTCAAAAGTGGCCGAGTTTTATTTTTGAAGTGTTAGGGGAACGAAACAATTACTTAAGTTTATATTTTTACCACAGACATAAAGGCATAGGCCTATATGTCTGTGTTTTTTTTTTTTTTTACCTGTAAAGTTTCTAAGGACAATATCAAAGTAACAGAACAATATTTGTTATGGGAGATTGCATACAATCAATTTAGGCCTATTTCGAAAATAAAATTTGTAAGAAAGAAAATGCTTGATGACTGCTTGGTGGTTTGGCTTCCTAACCGATGAGTCTCGGGTTCGAATCTCGGTGAAGAGTGGGTTAGGAATTCCTGGATTTTTAGGGTGCTCCTGAGTCCATCCAGCTCTAATGGTACCTGACATAAGTTAGCGAACTTAAAAGCGGTTGGTCGTTGTGCTAGCCACATGACATTCTAGTTAAGCGTCGTCAACTGCCTTATGGATTGCAAGGTCTAAAATAGGTGCTCTACTCTATATCTCTGTCTGTCTGTTAGGGGTGGACTGGGTATCAAAATCGGCCCAGGCATTTCAATACCATCCGGCCCATAAAATTGTATATTATATGATGGACATGCAGATCTAGGTCTACCTGACGTCATAATCATTATGTTAAATTTGATAAATAATGTATCGAAAGCTGTACACATGCTTACAGTGAACACTGTGTCCTGCTTATAAGGAATAAAGTCTTTATATTGCTTTTTAATCGCAAAGTGTATAGGCCCTAAACTAAAAGGATGAAGCTCTATGGATTTAGGCTATTAGTATTACATTATTTCGGAAAATATGTTAGATTGAATTAATAGGCCTTAGTAGAGTATATTTATTTTATTTAAAAAAAACAAAACAACTACTTCGCTCAGGGGCCACTTCCCCTGAAAAAAAAGAATATTATAAAACATTTAACAATTTAATAGTGGCATCCATGCGGCCCTTATCTTATAAAATACAGACGTGATTTAAAAAAAAAGAAGATGCTTACTCTAGTCCTACCGGCTACCGGCCCATTTGGATACCGGCCCACCGGGCATTTGCACGAATGTCCATATAGCCAGTCCGCCCCTGTTGTCTATCTATCTATCTATCAACACGTAACCTGACATTAGTTAGGGAAAGTAAAAGTGGTTGGTCGTTGTGCTGGCCACATGACACTTTCGTTAACAGTAGGCCATAGCAACAGATGATCTTTACACTATCTGCCTTATAGATTGCAAGGTCAAAAAGGGGTGCTTACTTTATTTATGGCTGTCTGGTGACGTGGTTAGAGCGCTGGGCTACTGTCTCGTTGGTACCGGGTTCAAACCCCGCCCGTTGCTTTACACAAGTTATTCATGCAAAGGTTTCTAGGATGTATTCATCTTCTATTATGATGAAACATATGAAAGGAAATTAAAACAAGTTAATACTCAAAGCCGACCATTGACTAAGAAAACTATTTTTAGAAAGATAAACTGCTCTAAATGACCTGAACTACTCTCCAGGAGTTCAATAGAACTCGTTAAGCCAGTGCTATGTGTACAACATTTCTATCCCATGGTCTCACTTGACTTGGTAGACAGGCCTGAGGGCATGCATGTTGATTTCCACGACGTCTTTTTCATGATCTTTCTTTCTTTCTTTCTATCTATCTATCTATCTATCTATCTATCTATCTATCTATCTATCTATCTATCTGTCTGTCTATCTATCCGTACTTCCGTCTGTTTGTAGGCCAGTATATTTCTATAAGCTCTCTCTCTCTCTCTCAGCAAGAGCTTTACATGGGATATCAAATGTGGACATTTGGTTGTCAGGTTTTGTGTTATGCGCTCTGTTGTCTCACTCGTGCATAGTTTGAACCTCGCCCGCCACCCCACCAACGCCGTAGGATGTAATAAACTTCATATTGAAAAGAACATCCGAAACTTGTAAAACATACACCTCTATACATTATATGTGTTTTGAAAGTCATTTACTGTCAGTTGTTACTGTCTATGCAAGATAGTTGATCCAGCACAGACAATTTAACGATTTCTTTTAAAAAATAGGCCTACTATGTGGCCGTGGGGGATGAGTGGTCTCAGGTTCGAATCTCGGTGAAGACTTGGTTTTGAATTTCGGGATTTTTTAGGACACCTATTGTTCTGTTATCACAGATTAATAATAAATTACTGTAGACGTTACTAATTAATAATGATAATAACGAGACTGTCTTTATCAAGGTAGACATATATAACTAACTTTTATTTCCGTCCGATTCTTTGCTTTCGCATAAAACATAAACAACAAACAATGACGTAATATCTTCTAATATTAGCACACCTATGAGTCCATCCAACTATAATATGTACCTTACATTTGCTGGGATAAATTAAGGCTGTTGATCGTTTGTCAGCCACATGACACCCTCATTCGTTAACCGTTTGTCAAAGAAAAATAATCTCTATATCATCTGCCATGTAGACCGCTAAGTCTAAAAGTGGGTAGTTAATCGAGTCCAATCGTTATAGAAGACCTCAACCTTGACCTGCTTCGTCACAACCTTTGACCCAGTTTAGACCAATAGATCGTCTCTGTTTTTGCCTTGGATAAAATCTCTTTCAATGACAAGCACGTCCATTCTTTGATGTTGCCTTCTTCTTTCTCCATCTGTATCTTCTTTTTTTTTACCTGGTACTTTTCCCTGAAGGAAGGCATTTACAAGCCCTGAGGATATTGTGATATGGCCATAGAGTTTTAGTTTGCGTTTTATTGAAAGTAGTTAGCAAGTTATCGTGGGGTCCATTCGCAGTGCTAATCCTAATCTCTTCATTTGTGATGAGGTCTTTGTATGTGATACCTAGGATCTTTTAGTAGCATCTCAATTCCATTGCTAGGATCCTTCCCTCTAGTTCTGCATTCAGAGTCCACCCAACTCTAATGACTTTAGTTGATGGAAGTAGAGGCTGGTCGTTGTGCTGGCCACATGAAACTCTCGTAAACAGTTGGCCAAAGATATAGATGACCTGAACATCATCTGCCCTATAAACCGTGTGGTCTGAAAGGGTAACTACTTTTAACTTTTTAGTAGTATGGCTGGTTAGCTAAGTTATTATAGCGTCATGCTACAGCGTGTGGGTTCGATCCTCGTACTGCCTAATTATTTTTCTCTTTAGAATGAAAAGAAAAATTAAAAATGCATGACATCATTTATACAATTTCTGAATTTTTTTTTTATTTAAACAATAATTATTAACAGTTACTGTACAGTGTGTCATCTAGACATCAATAGCAACATGATTTGAAACAAAATTATTCTAAAATTGAGACTCTCTTAAACATGTTGATCTTCAAACGATGGAGATTAGTTAAACACTGTAAATAGACAGGGTAAATAATCCACGAATTATGGATTGATCCTAGTATCCTCCCTTCGCTTCTACAATCTTTTTTTTTTTTTTGGGGGGGGGGGGGAATTATAAATATATGTATATTACATTTCTTTTTCTTATTCAAAAAATAAAAATTGCATTACTACAAGAATAAAATTTTTTTTGAACAATTTCATAATGTGATTTGTTTCGTGGCTAAGCACAAGTGCTACTGAAGCAGTCAATTAAAATATAAACTTCAATATACACATGATCAAGATTAAGATAAATGAAAAGTAATCTATATATATAATTCTCCTCTTCCCTCAATAGTATAAAAGTAAAGGAAAGATCACTCTCTTATCTCTGCGGATATTCCACGAGAAAACAAGGGGTTGGGGGGGGGGGGTTAACACGTTGTCACAAAATAGCAGAGCCGGACCGTTGAAATATCACTTTTTTTTTTATTTCTACCTCACGTTAAAAAAAAAAAGGTGTGTGGGAGGGGGGGAGTAATCTACTCTGTAGTAACTATCGAGGCGACACGGAGCACGCTCAAGAGTTTGGACACCATGGAAAGATCACTCTTTTATTTTTGCAAGTCGGACGGAGGGAGTTATCCTAGAGTCTAGAGGCAAAAAAAAAAAAAAAAAGAGAGGGGGAGGGTGAAGTACTATTCATCCGTCTCTAAATAGCAGAACCGGACTTAACCATTGTAGAGCCCTATGCGAAACGGATTTCGCGGGGCCAAGTTTGGGTAGGGATACGGATAGTAAGTGAAAATTAAGAGTTTGTATTAGAAAATAAATTCGTCTTTGCATTTTTATTCATTCTTTACTACGTACAGAATTACTTTACGAGCCTTGCGTGTAGCGAAGTCATATACAGTCTATCATAAAAATTCTATTTCCTACATAGATCACGCTCAATAGCAAGAATTACCAAATGTTTCAAACTATCTACGAGAATTGTTGATCTCAAGTAATTCTTCATTAGTTTGAGGCGCGAGAAGCTTATTTCAATAGATTCCACAATTGCGGGTATTGCATAATGCCGTTT
The DNA here is from genome assembly GCF_947242115.1 of Biomphalaria glabrata. NCBI lineage: Eukaryota > Metazoa > Mollusca > Gastropoda > Planorbidae > Biomphalaria > Biomphalaria glabrata. Next base: position 44,568,587 of record NC_074720.1, on the reverse strand, counting down.
TTTTATCGTGCGTAGGATTGGCTTTTTCCATATTGAATGACACCCCAAAATGACAATATTCGTCTATATATTACGTGAGATTTGTATAAGTTTTCAAAAGATTTTAATAATTTCAGGATATTTCCAGGACTTTTTCGTAGGTATATTTTGCAATTTCAGAATATTTCCAGGACCTCCTGTTAAATCGACAGGAGGCCGCGAGAAATCTGTTATAAGTTATAAAATGGTTTAATTTAATAATTTATACACCTAAAATTAGCGCGGGTCCTATAAAAGTGCGTGTCCCACTGTGGTCGCATAGGTTGCAGTGGCCTAAGCTCGGCCCTGCAAAATAGCGGCGTATGCTACGCCGCCGGTCGACTAGTAATAATGAAATCGGTAATTTAAAGTATATTTACAACAGTAATAATGAACAACAATACCGCAACTATCAGATCACGTGATTCACAAACAGTGAAATAATCATCTAGAACCCAATTACATTCTAAGCCATAGACATAGCAACACACAATATGAGAATAATGATGTCAATAATTTAATAAACTTATATATTAAAATAACAATATAACATTCTATAGTACGATTTAGCTTCTGAAAAAGGCAGAATTAACTTTATGAATAAACCAATATTTTTTTTTAAGATTTTTTTTTTTTTTTTTTTTTTTTTTTACAGATTTAGAATTTAACAGTTCAGCTAATTTTTCAACATTGGACCTGGAATAATATTTTCTTTTTTTACCAACCTTAGTCTGTGTTGTTTAAAATGCTCACACACCAGCAGGTAATGAAAAGAATCACCAATTTTTGGTGTACAAAATGGACACTTTCTATCTTTATGATTCGTCCTATTGCAACGGTCTAGTTCTGTTGGAAGATGGTATTACAACTTCTAATCTTTAAAAAAAAGTAATTAAAACATGGTAATTTATTTCAAAAAGGTGGGCAGTCTTCAGAGACGGCGTTAGCATTGGACGGGGCTTGTGCGAGTGTCTTTAGGGGCACGAATATTTGTAGGATGGGCTGAAGATGACGAAAGATTCTCTTTGTGGTGGGGCTCCAATCTCTTTCTCTCTTTTTCTCTCTATTTTTCTCTTTCTATCTCTATTTTTCTCTTTTCCTCTATTTCTTTAAAACAATGATACACTCATTAGCCTAATAAAGCACTTAAGAACACTACATGCTAGATAGCCTACACCAGACTCTTTCATAAAACACTCTCTAAAACACAGGTTACATACAACACAGTATGAACTTTCTTACCATGTGGACTAACTCTTCATACAAACACATACACATAAATACAATGTCAACAAGTCTATCTTTTTATCTCTTTCTTTCTCTCTCTCTCCTTCTCTCTCCCTCTCGTCGAGTATCATCAGGTCTCCAATCTCTCTTTCTCTCTCTCATTTTTTCTGTTTTCTTCTCTATATTTTTCTCTTTCCCTCTCATGTTAGCTTTACTGCTACTAATAATAATAAGGCTTGTTTTGGAGTCCGAAGATTAATGAGGAATGCAACATTTCTCGTGGCTATGCAGTCCCAGCCGTGACCTACTTATTTTACTACACCCAGGGCAAGCATAACCATTGTCCGCCGGTGGTCGATTAAGATGTTCTATACCTGCGACGCTAACTGTGACCTCCGTGTCGAAGGTGCCGCGCTAACACTAGACGCTGGGTACATGCAAACTCTTTAATAACACACGTAACACACACAACAATAGGAGCTTTCTTACCAAGGGGAATAACTCTACATACAAACACATACACATCAACACAATGTCAACATCTCTAATTTTTTCTTTCTCTCTTTGTGTTTCTCTTCCTCTCTCTCGTCGTTTGGTATGCTTTGATTCTAGTATCCTCCCTTTGTTTCTACAAAACTGTATTTAAAAAAAAATGAAGATAGCATTAGGGGCACGAATATTTGTACAATGGGCTGAAGGGGACGAAAGATTCTCTTTGTGGCGGGGCTCCAATTTCTCTCTTTCTCTCTCTTTAGGCACTGGAAAACACTGAAAAAAAAAATCATAACAAAAACATAAAAAAAAAACAACATAAAAAAAAACACACACACAAAAATACCCCCCCCCCCCCAAATAACAACGTTACAAAAACAAAAAACAAACAAAAAAAAAAACTAAAAAAAAACGGACAGAAGCGAGGCTCATGCCGTGGTCTATATTAAATCATGATGTTTTGCACTGAGCCGACTTCTGCACTGATCGCGAAGGACCCGCTCGGGAAAGACAGCCTTATGAACTCTCCGTGACCTACGCCTTCTTCGATGTAGCGCAACCAGAAAAAAAAATCTCAAGCAGAGAAGATTACGTCATAAACCAGCGGTTCTCAATCTTCTATGCTCGGCGACCCCTTTTTACAATCTCCCACTCTGATGCGACCCCCCCCCCCTTTTCCAACACACACATATAGCAATAGAAGAGTAGACAATAACAATCCATATTTTCGATGGTCTTAGGCGACCCCCTGGCAAATCGACCCACAGGTTGAGAAACCCTGCCATAGACTGTTGTGATGGTAGACTGGCAGACGTCTGTGGCGCGGGACGAAATGTGAGACTAACACGGAGCTGTTCGATGAGTCAACCGAACTGGACACTTCGTAACAGTATAAATGTCAGTTGGTGGACACAGGGGAACGTGGGTGGGTGCGCTATGAGCTACCACCCCCAACTCCATTTTGTTTTATCCGTTCTAAAAACTCCAAGGGGGGATAAGTACCTGTGTGGTGAAGCACTTGGCTTCCAAGGGTTCTCAGCAAGAATTTCTAAAGACTGGTATTTTTAAGTTCGTGATAATTATGACGCCTGTGTCTACAGTACTCTAATGCTACTAATGGGTACCTTGTTGATGTCTAAGAGTTGAGCCGAAGGCTCTTCGAGCTCTAAGTTTGAAAAAAAACCTGTTTGGACGTCCAGCCGAACAGTAAAAAAAAACAAACCTGTGGGAACACAGTTCTGTTTGAGAGGGACCCGAGTCAATGCCTATGTAAAACATTGCTGTTTCCAATGCCTTTGGCCCCGACGCATGCTTGGCTGCACATGGCCGAAGGCCGAGGGCACCGGGAGCCACCGTCATTTTCCTTCGTTGTACCAAGCTAGCTGTGTGGGAACCGCCATTGATGTAACGGTCCCTTTGAGGAACAGCGCATGGATGTGGGACGTGTTCGTGGGGACTTTTTTACAACCCCGCCCGTGCAAGAGGTTGACTCTCGTCTACCCGTGGGCATCCCCACGGGAGTTATGTTTCGCCATTCATTTAGCCTAACTACCCCCTCAAGTAGCCGTTTCCACCCAGGTGCCACGATGAGGCAGAATAGCGTACCCGGGCTAATGGGTACCTGGTGGGGAGGTTGGTCGCTGTGCTGGCCACATGGCACTATCGTTAAGCGTCGGCTATTGAAATAGACAGGGCCGGATTTAAAATATGTGTAGGCCCCGGGGCAGGATTTTGTTAAGGCACCTACACTTTTTCGAAAACCTTTAAAAAGATCCACTTATGATTAATATAAATAACTACCGGTACTTTTATATCCAAAAGGATGCCATATTTTAGAAGAAAGAAATAGTAGGCCTACTTTTACATTTAATCTCATTTTAAAAACCATTTTTTTAAAACGCATAAAAAGTGTAGGCCCATAGTCTTGAGTTTGTGGACGGTAAGGCTTTTGGTAGTCGCACTGCCGTAAATTCGGAGCTACTTGTACATATTATGAGGGATATTATTATTATTAATGACTCATGAGCATGCGACAAGCGGGCACTTCTTAATCACGACAATGTTGCCAGCCGACGTAAGATTTAAAGTGTAGGTGGTAAAAATGCGAATAAAATGTTTAACAAAAAAAAAATAAAAAAAACGTACTGACCCGTCATAATTCGGTTTTATTTTTATTTTTTTATAGAGGCTGTAGCCCGGCATAATCTCCCTTAAATCTGGCCCTAAAAACAGATGGCCTTTACATCATTTGACCTATAAATGGTGAGGTCTGAAAGGATACTTATTTTTTTTAAGACTAAAAAAACAAGGGAGAGAACGCATGTTGGCAACCATTGAGTAGTTAGGCATATTCAGTTAAAAAAAAATATATATCTTTTGTTGTATTAGTTATTTTATCCATTTATTATAACATGCAGTTGATACAAGTTTAGACCTGACCTTGAACTCTGAGATCCAGCTAGGCGCCTACAATTTCGGGGACTTTAAACCAGTCGTGCAGACCGACCTCCGTCTCTATTTCGTAGGTTGACCCGCGCCCTCTTTTTTTTCCCACAGACACAAATGAAGAGCAACTACTGTAACATTAACAATATAGATGCAAATACGAACACCATTCACACACGGAACACATACACACTAACAACCAGCGCTGTATAAGTTAGACTTCTATGTACTTCTCGATGACGACGGGTGACCTTTCGTGTTTGTAAATTATGGTACAGCTAGTGTTATGTATTATTGCTACTTTACTTTTTAGCCTTCTGAGTGATTTCGATCATTGTGCTACTCCAATCAAATGTGTTCTTTTTTGGCAGTTGTTTTTCTCTGTCAGCTCGATCAAAATGGCGCCTCATTTGACCTTTATAGCGCCCGGGGGGGGGGGGATCTTTGTTACGCCCGAGAGAGGAAGAGGGGGGGGGGGAGAGAGAGAGAGAGAAATAGAATTTTTTTAAAATCTTCATGAGTATTCACTATTCACTGTGCACAGATAACGAACATAGTCAATATTTGATGGAATGATAATTTACGATGGGGGATTATTTACGAGGATGGCTGCCTGGTCGTGCGGTATGCGCGCTGGACTGTCGTTCGCACTTCTCGATGGTCCCGTGTTCAAACCCCGCCCGCTCCCGTCTTCCTGGCTAAGGTTTGGACTAGGAAGTAAATTATCTTCTACTCTGAAGGAACATCCGAAACATGTAAAACATTTTAGAATAATTGAGTGACATAAGTCATGTTATTACGCAACACTTTGCGATTTAATCATCGAATATGTCGTCACATCTGGGAAGCGTGGTCGAGAGGCTAAGTACGCTTGAACTTATCTTGGCTTGGCTACCTATGAAGGGGGCTCGAGGTTCGACACCCGACTCGAGTAGGGTTGTGTTTACAAGCATGAAGGTAGCACTATATAAAAGCTACATTTATTATTATCTCTTCACACAACTTCCAATCTACACGGCCAACATAAATTCAACACACCTTGGCAAGTCTAGCGAATCACTCAGCAAAATATTGAACCTGGTCGAATCATTAGCTCACACCTTAAAGGTAGATCTCGTTCCTAGTTGAAAGGGGCAACAAAGGTACAATACCACAAACAGCCTCTGTGCCATGCTGAACAATCGTCCATCGGTAGCCAAGGACGCTAAGAGATGACGTAAACACAGTCTTTGACAACAGCACACAGGCAAAGAGACACTGTTGCTCGGATGTGCCGCGTAGTGCGCAGAGAATAAAACAACACAAATTAAACCCTAGCCGACCAAGTCCTGATTATGTGATTGCTAAATATGTTTTGGGGCTCTATATAATAATAGTAATTTTATTTATAAAGCGCTGTTAATTAACAAACAAAAAATGTAGGCTCAAGGCGCTGTGATAACATTACAAACATAAAATGACAAACTAATCTAAAAAAGTTTTAAACAGATAGGTCTTAATGTTCTTCTTGAATGTAGTGTACCGAAGCAGGTTGTCTGAGATCAATGGGAAGTGAGTTCCACATTTTTAGGCCGTGCACAGAAAAAGCCCGCAGACCGTAGCTTTTGAGGGTTAGGGACGGCTAACCCTAATCCTAACATGTGTTGCCTATAGGCTAGGTAAATCCGGCCTTGGTATAATACTAAGTTTTAGGCCCCCCCCCAACCTAAGACAAAGGTAGCGGTTGGCGCGAGATTGTACTTTTAAACCTAATTATTGCAATAAAAATGTCTTCAGGGCTGCTAACTCTGATCAAACTTCAATTTTGTATCTCTCTTTTGGATGACGAGTTTGGCGACCACTGGTTAGTAGATTGTGTGTATGTGTATTGAGGGGTCACGGGTCAGAGTAATTTAAGCGATCTATAGTTTCATAGCAACTAAACGTCAAAGTGTGTACCGTGTAGGTCTATCTAGTTCCGGATGTAACAAGCTATTTCACGCCTCGGATAAATTGACCAATCGGTCATCTTTTAGTTAGATCTAATCAAATCAAGTTTTGGCACAGATGCCTATGATCATATGATGGGTCACTGCCGTGGTCAAGTGAACAGAGCTCAGTCACGTGTGGCGCATTCAAACGGTACGCTCCTATTTATCTAGTTCTATCTGTGTCATCTCGTTTCCAGTGTCATCCAACTATTATAGATCTCATACCATCGTATTATCTAGTCAATATTTATTTGCTTTGGCAACAAACTATTTTCTTTACTTTATGATATGGTAATAAATTTTGTCAAAGATTCAATAACTTTTATAATATGATACTAATGATAGACTAGATCTAGAATTCTAGATTGTCTAGAATCTAGATAATAGATATATTTTATATCTTATCTAGATCTAGACATCTATATAGATCTATTCTATAACTAAAGTAGTATAACTATACTAGAGTTACTAGTAATTTAATAGTATAGCCTACTAGATCTATTATCATCTATAAATAATAATTAATACTATAATAATAGATAGGCATTAATTAAGGCCTTTTATTTTTAGATAAAGTCACAAAAGTAGAATAATTAATAATTTTATTAGGGTAACCAGCTCATCTGTAGTCTAGATCTCTACTAGTTACTAGATACTACTCTATTACTAGATCTAGATCTCTAGTGTCTAGTGGTCTTCTCTATCATATATATATTAATATGGATGCCTGGCCTATGCTATCCTATGGCGGCTATGGCTATGCTATATAGAATATAGATCTAGATCTATTATATCTAGATCTAACTCTATTACAGTAAACTAGATTTATCATGACTACATAGTCATAGGACCTCTCTACATTAGTCTCATTAGAATCTAGATTAGATCTAGATGTATTATTATTAATCATCAAGACTCTAGAACTCTAGATCTAGACTAGCTCTAGATAAGCTTGGCTTAGATCTAGTCCTAGAAATAGCTGTCAGCACAACTTATCAAAAATGTAATCCTTAAGGGGCATTGTTGCCATTGTAACTATAGATCTAGTTGAATAATCAATTTTTGGGCTTAAACTTAAACCAGCTCAGAGATTATGCAAAACTTGGACATTTCTTTTTCATTCCTTTTTAGGCTTGCTGACCTGTAGATTTAGAATAATTTAGATTATATCAAGATCTAGTCTTGCTAGATCTTGTATAGCTTACAAACAACATTCTAGATCTAGATCTTAATGATAAATGTGTAAACGAACAAAAAAAGATACTGTAAAGCGTAACTATTTGCGAAAAGAAAAATGCAGCCTTAATAACATAACTAGATCTAGTAAAATCTAGTTACTTAAGATTTTAGGTCTTAAGTTGTTCCTAACTATTTGTGAAAAGAAAAATGCTGCCTTAATAACATAACTAGTTACTTAGTTTAGATTTTAGGTCTTAAGTTGTTCATTTGTGGCAAAATATGCATTGACAACTTGGTCTGCATAGTCATGTGAAATACTGCAGGCTACACATTCATAACATTTGTATTAAAGATGGTGTCACTCATCCACAACCTATGTATTAAAGATGGTGTCACTCATCCACAACCTATGTATTAAAGATGGTGTCACTCATCCATAACCTACGTATTAAAGATGGTGTCACTCATCCATAAGCTACATTTTAAAGATGGTGTCACTCATCCATAACCTACGTATTTAAGATGGTGTCACTCATCCATAACTTACATTTTAAAGATGGTGTCACTCATCCATAACCTACGTATTTAAGATGGTGTCACTCATCCATAACCTACATATTTAAGATGGTGTCACTCATCCATAACTTACATTTTAAAGATGGTGTCACTCATCCATAACCTACATTTTAAAGATGGTGTCACTCATCCACAACCTATGTATTAAAGATGGTGTCACTCATCCATAACCTACATTTTAAAGATGGTGTCACTCATCCATAACCTACATTTTAAAGATGGTGTCACTCATCCACAACCTATGTATTAAAGATGGTGTCACTCATCCATAACCTACATTTTAAAGATGGTGTCACTCATCCATAACCTACATTTTAAAGATGGTGTCACTCATCCACAACCTATGTATTAAAGATGGTGTCACTCATCCATAACCTACGTATTAAAGATGGTGTCACTCATCCATAAGCTACATTTTAAAGATGGTGTCACTCATCCATAACTTACATTTTAAAGATGGTGTCACTCATCCATAACCTACATTTTAAAGATGGTGTCACTCATCCATAACCTACATATTAAAGATGGTGTCACTCATCCATAACTTACATTTTAAAGATGGTGTCACTCATCCATAACCTACATTTTAAAGATGGTGTCACTTATCCATAAGCTTTGTTTAAAAGAAAGTGCCTACACATCCATAACCTTTGTATTAAAGACTGTGTCTACTTATCCATAACCTTTGTATTAAAGACTGTGTCTGCTTATCCATAATCTTCACAGTCCTTTGTATTAAAGATGGTGCCTACACATCCATAACCTTTGTATTAAAGACTGTCTACTTATCCATTACCCTCACAGTCCTTTGTATTAAAGATGGTGCCTTGTTATGCTAGAAATATAAGTTAGATCTAAAAAATTTACCAAACCAATTATATTTTAAACAGGAGTGTTGCAATAAATAATTTTTAACTGTGCAGATTTTTTTTTCTTTCAGATCAAAACGCAGATCTCTTCTTTGAAATAAAAAATGGGAACATCATAAAGATTGCTGGTAATTATTACCTTTGAGAAACAGACAAGAAATGAAAACACTTTAAAAAAAAATGGTGAATCAAGGATGCCGGCATTCTTTAAGGCAAGTAGTCATACAAAGCTAGAATTTAACTATTCTGATTTATTATCATAAAAATGTTTTTACTAAGCAAGGGCAAGCGATGAAACCGCTGATCCAGCAAAGCAAGTGTCTTTATAAGTTTCATTCTTTTTGTTTGTTTGTTGCTTTACCTTTTGTGTTATTGCATGCAAATGGAGCATGTTTTTAATTAAAATTATTTTAAGAATAATTGTTAGATAATTAATCATTTAGCTTCATATAAATTTTATAGATCTAGTTTAAAAAAAAAAGGTTTTAATGGTTAAGTTGAAATTTGATCTTCAAACAGACTTAAACTCAACAACTCTGCATAAATGTTTTATGTATTCATTATCATAATTAAATTTTGGAACATTTTCAGATCAATGTCTAGTTATCAGAGGATTAGAACCTTCACTTGTGAGGAACTGGTCAGAAGTTGAAACATGCTAGGCCACAAAGTTGTATTTAAGGCAAGTAATCTATTCAATATAATTTAAATTTTAAATTTAATTTCATAGTTTCTTTTGGTGTATGTTTATTAAGAACAGGAAAGCTGTGGAACACTGATCTAGCAAGGCATGTATTTTTTTTTTTAATGTTTCAGTTTTATTTTTTATTATTTTTTGTGCATGCAATTTGAGAATGTTTTCAATGTTTATATAACATTTAAAGAAATTTTTTTCTGATTTTATAGAACATTTTGTAATTAAAAATATTTGCATAACAATGGTTGAACTTCTTGAAGCTTGATGTGCAAGATAGATTTAGGAGTATTATAATTTAAAGTTTAACAGCATCTTGAAATAATGAAATAAAACTTTTTTTGTTGTTAGCAGCCAAATCTTCAACACAAGTTTCATGTCACATTAAACATGTTCAGAACAAGATTGTGTACAGCCTGTGGGTGAAGTGAAGGAGGACAGTCAACAGATCATGTGTGGTGCCCCGACAGTCCAACAAAAGAACAGGTGAGGGTGTTGTGATGGAAAGTAGTGAAGATAAGATGATCAATTTTTTTTTTTTTCCAAAGACATTGTTTCAAATGCTATAATTTATGTAATTTAGACTTAAGTTTCTTTTGATGCTTGCTTAATAAAGAATAGGCAGGCAATTGGTATATATAGATATTGAGCAGCACAGTAAGTAATAGTATAGTTTTTTTGACTTTGTACTGCATGCTAATTAAACTTGTTTTTAATATTAACATAACACTTCGTATACTTTTCTGTTATCTTAGTTTTTGGTAACTAGTTTTGAATATATGCATGTTAGAGAAGCCTCATTACCTTGATGTATTATTTATTGAGATAGGTAAACTCAGGTTTAGCCTTACTAATTTGGTAATAAAGTCAGTATTTTCAAAACAAAACTCTTTATCTTTGCAGCCATAACATTCTATCAACATTCACCTATTTTATAACATTTTCAGTTCCAAATGCAGTTTACAACCGAGTGATCTAGAAATGGAGCATGAATACAGATTATGAGAACTATGAACTATAAAGCACAAATAATCAGAATTGTAGCAAGCTTGTACCACATTTTTCTTAAGGCAAGTGGTCCTTTCCAAAGTTACATTTAACTACTTTTAATTCATTTCTTTTCATGTATGTTAAATAAGAACCAGTTTCTTACTACAGATCTATCAAAGCAAGTATATTTTTTCTATGTATTTGTATATTTTAATTGCATTTTTTCTTTTTGTTGTTGCTTTTTTTGCATGCTAATTGAAAATGTTTAAATATTTTCCTATCAAAATCTCAAAATACATGTTTTCTGTTATCTCTTAGCCTTATGGTAATTAGTTTCAAATGTATACATAACAATAAAACTTATTTTCTTCACTTTAACATTTAGAGAGCTAGATCAATTGGGGATTATCTCATTATGAAGTTTAGTCAAAATCTCACTTCACTAAGACTTGTATTTGTGTTTATCTGCCTGTACACATTTTATTACAACTTTCAGGTTAAGATGCTGAGTAGAGCTTAGTGCTCCTCAGATGTAGGTAATGAAAAGAACTACAAGTTATAGGGAACAGGAAAAAGCAGTGTAGCAAGCTTATCCAGAAGTTTTTTTAGTCAAGCCAATTTCATTCTTGTGGTTCTCTAGCCATCAAGAATTCTGGACATGCTTTCCATTCATCTGTGTATTGAGCTTAAAAGGCAAGTAGTTCATTTAAATGTTAAGGATTTACCTTTTTTTAATATAATGTATACTGAAGTGATAGGCAAATTATGAATATTGTAATGCTTATTTTTAAATGTTTCATTTGAATTCCATCTTTTGTGTTAGTGTTTGCATTGGTGAATGCATTATCAATGTTAACAATTCTTTTTTTTTTTTTAAGCATTTGTGCTTTTTACTAAGCTTTTTCATCATGGGTACCCTTAGATAACATTTTGAATATTCTTTGTCCTCTTGGTCTTTAGTAATTGCTTTGAAATTATTTACATAAAAACACTCATTTCTGTCATTTAGCATTTAGAGTTAGGTACATATAGTCATGATTATTGTAACAAGTTAAATACAATTATATTTTCACATTTTTCAGATTAAGATGGTGAATAGATCTTATTCAAGAAATGGAGTGCCAATACAGATTATGGAAACCATCTACAAGTAGTTAATATGAAGAGCAGGACTAGGAGACTTGAAACAAGGCAACATATGTGATACCACAACCCTGCTTTTTTTTCTGATCTACTTTCTTGTCTATTTTTTTAAATACTTCCCCCCCCCCCCCCTCTTTTTCTGTGGTCAAGACAAAGTTTATTCTCAATAGAACATCCTACTAGAAGCACAAATATTTCAAAACTATTAAACTACAGATATTTCCTTACAAGTGTATAGTGATTACTTTTAAGCAATTTTTTTAGATGCAATTTATTTACTTAAATGCTTAGCTATTTGATATCTGGTTGAATTCAGATAACAATTGCCTCTTAATCTGTAATTGTAAAATTATTTATTTAGCTTGCACTTTTTTTTTAAAATAGTTCAAGATGTTGAGTATTGATTCAACTTTTAGCTTGGGAGATAAATAGCCAAAGCTGTAAATAGACAGTCCAGGTAATTGAAACTAGAGGTAAACATCATGGGAAGTCCAATTATAAGGCAAGTATTTTTCCTTTATATCTTATTTAACATAATTAGTCAAACTATGTAATACTTATAGGCTTTACTATTGTTTCCATAGAAAAAACTTTTTTTAAAATACCATGAGATATTGTATTTAAGAGATATTCTAGCTCAGTATATGATGTTTCCATATATCATCAGCTTAACAAGCACACATTCTCTGCTGCCAACAGTACCAATTTGTCAACCAAGCAACAAATATTCCTTGGTAATCTGCTATCAGATAACAGTTTTCTCGTTGGCATTTTTATGAATTAAAGCTTTCAAGGCTTAAGTAAGACTTACTTTTTTTTTCTTTGACTGCTAATTCTAAAATAATTTATCATTGCATGTTAAAAATAATAAAGAACTTTTTATACATATTTCTCTACCATTTTTCAGTGTTTTGGTCATGTTTCAGATTTGTTTAGCATAATCCTGTACTACATATTAACAAATGTTTGGTGTGTCTAGTTCATCTCTCTCACTATGAAGATGGCTACACAGTGAGTACAAAGTTTTATTTTCATTCACAACACAAATTTTACTATTGAAAAAAAATAATAAAAGCTATAGGTATTTAGTTTGCTAAACAACCTTCTTGTTATAGTGATCAAGTTTATTTGATGCATTACTAAGCCTTGGACAATGCATCATCATAACTAATATAATGTTCAAAGGCACTTATTAGTTTAAAATTTAGGTCAATCAAATAAGATAATGTGATCTAAACTGTTTTCTGGGTACCAGCTATCAGCAATGCACCCCTATGATATACAAGTCTTCATTGCCAAGTCACTCTGCCAAACAGTGTGTACACCTTTCTTGCAGTGGTAGTACTTTACTGTACTTCAATCACTTCAGGAGTCTGGATATGTCAGCCCAAGGCCAAGGAGATCAAGTTTGTGTCCAAGGTTACTTAGGTAATTCTCTGAGAACAATAGGTGAGTTGAATTCTAGTGTACCAGTCAAATACCTTTTAGCAAAATGAAAAAAAAAAAAAAAATGTATAACATATAAAAAATCTATTATATAAACACAATGTCTAGAGTTTTAGAGTACTCGTTTCAGACCATCTGATCATAGGTCAGATAGTGTTAAGCTCAACTGTTTCTATGGTCAATGGTTAACCATGGGTTGTTTGGCCAGCAAATTTTCAGATATTGCTCTAGTTTTAGGTTTATAAGATACATTTTCTTCTAAAGGGAATCAATTAGGACCAAAATGTAAACTTTTATAAAGTGGTGTACTTAATCACGCAAGAGCTGCTTCACATTGACTGTAAGAATGTTTGAATAGTGCATACATTTTCATAATAACTTACCCTCTGATTTATAAGGTTGACAATTTATTAAATATATAATTTTGTTTTTAGAAAGTATACTGTATTATATAAAAAGAGCATGCATTGTCCTATAATTCTATACCAAAATGTAACGTTTTCTGATTACAAACAAAAATGTTATTGAAGTTTAATCATAACAGGGTGGAATTGAAACATTAACAATTCTGCCAGAATGTGGAAAATAATTATGGAGAAAAATTTATACACATGGGCAAGGGCAATTACTCTGTTTCCTTTTTTTTTAAAAATATATTATTGACATTTTTATTTCAATTTGTAAATTTGCTTCAACATTTCAGGTTTTTTTTTTAAAGACAGACACTACATGTTGCTGATCTGTGGGTTAGTGGCTCAATCATTGTGCACTGATTCTCCACTGATGCCTTGATTGCCATAAGTTTATCTACTGATCTACAGATCAAGGTAATAAATATTTTTCTACTCTATAACCCAAGAACTTCTTCTTTAGGATACATTGTTTTTACACTATGCGCCTAATTCTGTTGTATGTTTTAGGACCCTGGCAATAGTTTCTTAAACTTTCAGACAATCAGAGCTAGTTTAGAATGAAAGCACAAAACAAAAGCCAGATCTGTATAGTGTTTTTTTTTTTCTGAAAATGTTTTTAAAGAAAAGTCCAGATATAGCAGCTTATAAGGCCAACTTGGGAAATTAGGTATTTTTAAAACTTGTACTTATACTAAAGATATTTGAAGTATTTTTAAACTAGCTCTGTTTTTCAAGTTTTTTATTTATTTGTTTGCATTAGATTTAAATTTTTTAAATTAATTATTTGAAAAAAATATTTAGTTGCACTATTTTATCAATACTGCATTATATGGTAATGCATTTAGATGTGATATATATCTGTTAAACAGTGAGTTTTTCTCAAATCAACTAGGGACTAAATGGTCTATTAAACATGAGGTCAAGGAAAAAGGATGAACATTTCAAGGCTGCAGGAGGAACATTAAACATCTCTCTCACTGTGAAAAGATTCTACCGATCTACAAATGATCAACATGTTTATCTAAAGTTCATCTGCCATTTCTTCAAATGGAGCCATAGTCAGAATAAGGTAAGAAATATTCTTATACTTCACAGCATCTATTTTTTTGTAAAGTGATGATCCTGCATTAGTTGTATGTTGTTTGTGCATGTTACTTTAAATATCCTGCATTAGTTGTATGTTGTATATGTATGCATGGTTCCTGTATTTGTTTTGTATATTATGATGTCAGTAATTACTTCACAAACACATAACAACTTCGCACACAACTTGTAAGTTCACCTGTCTAGTTAAAGAAATTTGTATTGTATTTGTTTTAGTAGTGTGTAGTTATGAAAGTAAACTGAATTTTCATTTGTTAAACTTAGTGATATACCATTTTAATTTCAGTTAAAATATGTGGATGTTCCTATTAAATTTTTCAGAAAAACTGAATTGCTCTGAAATAATTCCAACTGTATAAATGTAAATATATTTCAACAAATAATGGAATTGGATTCTTTGTCATTTGGATTAATTCAATAGTAATGTATTCTAAATATGGAATTCAAACACAAAAATGAAAAGTTGTGAATCACCATCAACTTTCACTTTGCCACTTGGAGATTGGGATGATTCAAGTTACTGGAGATTGGGATGATTCAAGTTACTATTGTTGGGAGTTAATGTGAAAAAAAAAATCTACTATTCCATGTGATATGACATACAAATGCAAAAAATCCTAACCCTAACACATTCAATGAACAATCAGTATGAACGTTTCCACCAAAGGAAATGTTGCCGCTCATGATGCATCTATTTATTTGGCTCCAGATATTCAACTGACGCACATTCGCAAAACAAATGTAAAAAAAAAAAGATTTAATCCATTACATGTATATAATTGTGCAGGAACATTTGGGATTGTCATTTGTATCACACTCATCTCTCATTCATTGAGACTCTACACTTAATCTGGTGATCAAAATGTGTTTGCAATTCACAGTGAAATCATTCTTTGAGTGCTTAAAAAAGAAATTCATACGGATGGATGTATAACTGTGTTAGACGTCTTCATTTATATTCCGACTGAACGTTTGTAACAATAATTAAGTCACACTCAAGGAACATATGAACGTGTCCATCAAAGGAAATATCGCCGCTCGTGATGCAACGCACACTAATCAACATTTGCACTTGCAGACCAACTAAATAGTTGTGGAGAAAACACATTTAATTGATGACATTACTATGTTTAGCTTAGGACTTTTCAAAAGTGAAGACTGGACTCTTTAGTCATCTTCGTGTTTATAGGAATGATTAATGGAGGACTTTTAAAAGCGAAGACTGGACTCCTTAGCCATCTTCGTGTTCATAGGAATGATTAATGGAGGAATTTTAAAAATGAAGACTGGGTTCTTTAGCCATCTTCGTGTTCATAGGAATGATTAATGGAGGAATTTTAAAAGTGAAGACTGGGCTCTTTAGCCATCTTCATGTTAAAAGGATGTAGTTGAGGACTTTTTCAAAGAAGATCGGTCTCGGTGGCCATCTTTGTACTTATAGGAAAGGATATTGTATTATGTTTTAAACATGAGGATTTTTAGCTGAGGACTAGATGTATTAATAGTCATCAATTGAATTGTTGATCCAAGACAAAATAGTTGGTTATGTCTGTGTGCATTTGTAGACAACCCAGCAGTGCACATCCTTTTTCTTGTTTTGCTTTTTTCACGTGCTACAATGCCTTGGACAAAGCATCATCATAACTTGGAATGTTTAAAGGCATTATAAAAATATCATAGAAGAATGAGTTTGTGAAATAACCGGTTATTTCAGTTCAGTTGAATAATAGTTGGGACATAATTAGTTGAGTGCAAGCTTTGAGGCTGATTCAACTCACTCGACATTAGTTGAGTGCGAAGTTTGTGAGGCTGATTCAGCCCTCAAACCGGATGCTTGTAGACCACCTTCAATAGCTTGAACACGACGTCATCAAAAATATTGTTACAGTCAGTTCATCAAAATGAAGTTGTCGGTCGACAAGCTCAAAACAGGAGTCAGCCGAAAATGCAAGCCTGAAACTTTTTATTGGGCTCCAGCTATTCAACTGATGCACGTTTGCAAAACAAATGTTAAAAAAAAAAGGATGAAAATAGAAGCCATCAGATGTATATGATTGTGCAGGAACAGTTGGGATTTGTGTCGTTTGTATCACGCTCATCTCTCATCCACTGAGACATTGTGAAGCGATGTAACCAGTGATGTTTCGAAACATCTCTATTTAATTGTGATGAGGATATCTACAAACGTTTGTGTACAAATATGTGATAATTCGCAGATTTTTCATCTCTGCACTTAATGTGGTGATCAAAATGTATTTGCGATTCCCAGTGAAATCATTCTTTGAGTGCTTAAAAAAGAAATTCATAAGGATGTATAACTGTGTTAGACGTCTTCATTTATATTCCGATGGAAGGTTTGTAACAATAATTAAGTCACACTCAAGGAACATAAGAACCTGTCCATCAAAGGAAATATCGCCGCTCGTGATGCAACGCACACTAATCAACATTTGTACTTGCAGACCAACTAAATAGTTGCGGAGAAAACACATTTAATTGATGACTTTACTATGTTTAGCTTAGGACTTTTCAAAAGCGAAGACTGGACTCTTTAGCCATCTTCGTGTTCATAGGAAGGATTAATGGAGGACTTTTAAAATCGAAGACTGGACTCCTTAGCCATCTTCGTGTTTATAGGAATGATTAATGGAGGAATTTTAAAAGTGAAGACTGGGCTCTTTAGCCATCTTCATGTTAAAAGGATGTAGTTGAGGACTTTTTCAAAGAAGATCGGTCTCGGTGGCCATCTTTGTACTTATAGGAAAGGATATTGTATTATGTTTTAAACATGAGGATTTTTAGCTGAGGACTAGATGTATTAATAGTCATCAATTGAATTGTTGATCCAAGACAAAATAGTTGGTTATGTCTGTGTGCATTTGTAGACAACCCAGCAGTGCACATCCTTTTTCTTGTTTTGCTTTTTTCACGTGCTACAATGCCTTGGACAAAGCATCATCATAACTTGGAATGTTTAAAGGCATTATAAAAATATCATAGAAGAATGAGTTTGTGAAATAACCGGTTATTTCAGTTCAGTTGAATAATAGTTGGGACATAATTAGTTGAGTGCAAGCTTTGAGGCTGATTCAACTCACTCGACATTAGTTGAGTGCGAAGTTTGTGAGGCTGATTCAGCCCTCAAACCGGATGCTTGTAGACCACCTTCAATAGCTTGAACACGACGTCATCAAAAATATTGTTACAGTCAGTTCATCAAAATGAAGTTGTCGGTCGACAAGCTCAAAACAGGAGTCAGCCGAAAATGCAAGCCTGAAACTTTTTATTGGGCTCCAGCTATTCAACTGATGCACGTTTGCAAAACAAATGTTAAAAAAAAAAGGATGAAAATAGAAGCCATCAGATGTATATGATTGTGCAGGAACAGTTGGGATTTGTGTCGTTTGTATCACGCTCATCTCTCATCCACTGAGACATTGTGAAGCGATGTAACCAGTGATGTTTCGAAACATCTCTATTTAATTGTGATGAGGATATCTACAAACGTTTGTGTACAAATATGTGATAATTCGCAGATTTTTCATCTCTGCACTTAATGTGGTGATCAAAATGTATTTGCGATTCCCAGTGAAATCATTCTTTGAGTGCTTAAAAAAGAAATTCATAAGGATGTATAACTGTGTTAGACGTCTTCATTTATATTCCGATGGAAGGTTTGTAACAATAATTAAGTCACACTCAAGGAACATAAGAACCTGTCCATCAAAGGAAATATCGCCGCTCGTGATGCAACGCACACTAATCAACATTTGTACTTGCAGACCAACTAAATAGTTGCGGAGAAAACACATTTAATTGATGACTTTACTATGTTTAGCTTAGGACTTTTCAAAAGCGAAGACTGGACTCTTTAGCCATCTTCGTGTTCATAGGAAGGATTAATGGAGGACTTTTAAAATCGAAGACTGGACTCCTTAGCCATCTTCGTGTTTATAGGAATGATTAATGGAGGAATTTTAAAAGTGAAGACTGGGCTCTTTAGCCATCTTCATGTTAAAAGGATGTAGTTGAGGACTTTTTCAAAGAAGATCGGTCTCGGTGGCCATCTTTGTACTTATAGGAAAGGATATTGTATTATGTTTTAAACATGAGGATTTTTAGCTGAGGACTAGATGTATTAATAGTCATCAATTGAATTGTTGATCCAAGACAAAATAGTTGGTTATGTCTGTGTGCATTTGTAGACAACCCAGCAGTGCACATCCTTTTTCTTGTTTTGCTTTTTTCACGTGCTACAATGCCTTGGACAAAGCATCATCATAACTTGGAATGTTTAAAGGCATTATAAAAATATCATAGAAGAATGAGTTTGTGAAATAACCGGTTATTTCAGTTCAGTTGAATAATAGTTGGGACATAATTAGTTGAGTGCAAGCTTTGAGGCTGATTCAACTCACTCGACATTAGTTGAGTGCGAAGTTTGTGAGGCTGATTCAGCCCTCAAACCGGATGCTTGTAGACCACCTTCAATAGCTTGAACACGACGTCATCAAAAATATTGTTACAGTCAGTTCATCAAAATGAAGTTGTCGGTCGACAAGCTCAAAACAGGAGTCAGCCGAAAATGCAAGCCTGAAACTTTTTATTGGGCTCCAGCTATTCAACTGATGCACGTTTGCAAAACAAATGTTAAAAAAAAAAGGATGAAAATAGAAGCCATCAGATGTATATGATTGTGCAGGAACAGTTGGGATTTGTGTCGTTTGTATCACGCTCATCTCTCATCCACTGAGACATTGTGAAGCGATGTAACCAGTGATGTTTCGAAACATCTCTATTTAATTGTGATGAGGATATCTACAAACGTTTGTGTACAAATATGTGATAATTCGCAGATTTTTCATCTCTGCACTTAATGTGGTGATCAAAATGTATTTGCGATTCCCAGTGAAATCATTCTTTGAGTGCTTAAAAAAGAAATTCATAAGGATGTATAACTGTGTTAGACGTCTTCATTTATATTCCGATGGAAGGTTTGTAACAATAATTAAGTCACACTCAAGGAACATAAGAACCTGTCCATCAAAGGAAATATCGCCGCTCGTGATGCAACGCACACTAATCAACATTTGTACTTGCAGACCAACTAAATAGTTGCGGAGAAAACACATTTAATTGATGACTTTACTATGTTTAGCTTAGGACTTTTCAAAAGCGAAGACTGGACTCTTTAGCCATCTTCGTGTTCATAGGAAGGATTAATGGAGGACTTTTAAAATCGAAGACTGGACTCCTTAGCCATCTTCGTGTTTATAGGAATGATTAATGGAGGAATTTTAAAAGTGAAGACTGGGCTCTTTAGCCATCTTCATGTTAAAAGGATGTAGTTGAGGACTTTTTCAAAGAAGATCGGTCTCGGTGGCCATCTTTGTACTTATAGGAAAGGATATTGTATTATGTTTTAAACATGAGGATTTTTAGCTGAGGACTAGATGTATTAATAGTCATCAATTGAATTGTTGATCCAAGACAAAATAGTTGGTTATGTCTGTGTGCATTTGTAGACAACCCAGCAGTGCACATCCTTTTTCTTGTTTTGCTTTTTTCACGTGCTACAATGCCTTGGACAAAGCATCATCATAACTTGGAATGTTTAAAGGCATTATAAAAATATCATAGAAGAATGAGTTTGTGAAATAACCGGTTATTTCAGTTCAGTTGAATAATAGTTGGGACATAATTAGTTGAGTGCAAGCTTTGAGGCTGATTCAACTCACTCGACATTAGTTGAGTGCGAAGTTTGTGAGGCTGATTCAGCCCTCAAACCGGATGCTTGTAGACCACCTTCAATAGCTTGAACACGACGTCATCAAAAATATTGTTACAGTCAGTTCATCAAAATGAAGTTGTCGGTCGACAAGCTCAAAACAGGAGTCAGCCGAAAATGCAAGCCTGAAACTTTTTATTGGGCTCCAGCTATTCAACTGATGCACGTTTGCAAAACAAATGTTAAAAAAAAAAGGATGAAAATAGAAGCCATCAGATGTATATGATTGTGCAGGAACAGTTGGGATTTGTGTCGTTTGTATCACGCTCATCTCTCATCCACTGAGACATTGTGAAGCGATGTAACCAGTGATGTTTCGAAACATCTCTATTTAATTGTGATGAGGATATCTACAAACGTTTGTGTACAAATATGTGATAATTCGCAGATTTTTCATCTCTGCACTTAATGTGGTGATCAAAATGTATTTGCGATTCCCAGTGAAATCATTCTTTGAGTGCTTAAAAAAGAAATTCATAAGGATGTATAACTGTGTTAGACGTCTTCATTTATATTCCGATGGAAGGTTTGTAACAATAATTAAGTCACACTCAAGGAACATAAGAACCTGTCCATCAAAGGAAATATCGCCGCTCGTGATGCAACGCACACTAATCAACATTTGTACTTGCAGACCAACTAAATAGTTGCGGAGAAAACACATTTAATTGATGACTTTACTATGTTTAGCTTAGGACTTTTCAAAAGCGAAGACTGGACTCTTTAGCCATCTTCGTGTTCATAGGAAGGATTAATGGAGGACTTTTAAAATCGAAGACTGGACTCCTTAGCCATCTTCGTGTTTATAGGAATGATTAATGGATGAATTTTAAAAGCGAAGACTGGACTCCTTAGCCATCTTCGTGTTCATAGGAATAATTAACGTAGGAATTTTAAAAGTGAAGACTGGGCTCTTTAGCCATCTTCATGTTAAAAGGATGTAGTTGAGGACTTTTTCAAAGAAGATCGGTCTCGGTGGCCATCTTTGTACTTATAGGAAAGGATATTGTATTATGTTTTAAACATGAGGATTTTTAGCTGAGGACTAGATGTATTAATAGTCATCAATTGAATTGTTGATCCAAGACAAAATAGTTGGTTATGTCTGTGTGCATTTGTAGACAACCCAGCAGTGCACATCCTTTTTCTTGTTTTGCTTTTTTCACGTGCTACAATGCCTTGGACAAAGCATCATCATAACTTGGAATGTTTAAAGGCATTATAAAAATATCATAGAAGAATGAGTTTGTGAAATAACCGGTTATTTCAGTTCAGTTGAATAATAGTTGGGACATAATTAGTTGAGTGCAAGCTTTGAGGCTGATTCAACTCACTCGACATTAGTTGAGTGCGAAGTTTGTGAGGCTGATTCAGCTCTCAAACCGGATGCTTGTAGACCACCTTCAATAGCTTGAACACGACGTCATCAAAAATATTGTTACAGTCAGTTCATCAAAATGAAGTTGTCGGTCGACAAGCTCAAAACAGGAGTCAGCCGAAAATGCAAGCCTGAAACTTTTTATTGGGCTCCAGCTATTCAACTGATGCACGTTTGCAAAACAAATGTTAAAAAAAAAAGGATGAAAATAGAAGCCATCAGATGTATATGATTGTGCAGGAACAGTTGGGATTTGTGTCGTTTGTATCACGCTCATCTCTCATCCACTGAGACATTGTGAAGCGATGTAACCAGTGATGTTTCGAAACATCTCTATTTAATTGTGATGAGGATATCTACAAACGTTTGTGTACAAATATGTGATAATTCGCAGATTTTTCATCTCTGCACTTAATGTGGTGATCAAAATGTATTTGCGATTCCCAGTGAAATCATTCTTTGAGTGCTTAAAAAAGAAATTCATAAGGATGTATAACTGTGTTAGACGTCTTCATTTATATTCCGATGGAAGGTTTGTAACAATAATTAAGTCACACTCAAGGAACATAAGAACCTGTCCATCAAAGGAAATATCGCCGCTCGTGATGCAACGCACACTAATCAACATTTGTACTTGCAGACCAACTAAATAGTTGCGGAGAAAACACATTTAATTGATGACTTTACTATGTTTAGCTTAGGACTTTTCAAAAGCGAAGACTGGACTCTTTAGCCATCTTCGTGTTCATAGGAAGGATTAATGGAGGACTTTTAAAATCGAAGACTGGACTCCTTAGCCATCTTCGTGTTTATAGGAATGATTAATGGATGAATTTTAAAAGCGAAGACTGGACTCCTTAGCCATCTTCGTGTTCATAGGAATAATTAACGTAGGAATTTTAAAAGTGAAGACTGGGCTCTTTAGCCATCTTCATGTTAAAAGGATGTAGTTGAGGACTTTTTCAAAGAAGATCGGTCTCGGTGGCCATCTTTGTACTTATAGGAAAGGATATTGTATTATGTTTTAAACATGAGGATTTTTAGCTGAGGACTAGATGTATTAATAGTCATCAATTGAATTGTTGATCCAAGACAAAATAGTTGGTTATGTCTGTGTGCATTTGTAGACAACCCAGCAGTGCACATCCTTTTTCTTGTTTTGCTTTTTTCACGTGCTACAATGCCTTGGACAAAGCATCATCATAACTTGGAATGTTTAAAGGCATTATAAAAATATCATAGAAGAATGAGTTTGTGAAATAACCGGTTATTTCAGTTCAGTTGAATAATAGTTGGGACATAATTAGTTGAGTGCAAGCTTTGAGGCTGATTCAACTCACTCGACATTAGTTGAGTGCGAAGTTTGTGAGGCTGATTCAGCCCTCAAACCGGATGCTTGTAGACCACCTTCAATAGCTTGAACACGACGTCATCAAAAATATTGTTACAGTCAGTTCATCAAAATGAAGTTGTCGGTCGACAAGCTCAAAACAGGAGTCAGCCGAAAATGCAAGCCTGAAACTTTTTATTGGGCTCCAGCTATTCAACTGATGCACGTTTGCAAAACAAATGTTAAAAAAAAAAGGATGAAAATAGAAGCCATCAGATGTATATGATTGTGCAGGAACAGTTGGGATTTGTGTCGTTTGTATCACGCTCATCTCTCATCCACTGAGACATTGTGAAGCGATGTAACCAGTGATGTTTCGAAACATCTCTATTTAATTGTGATGAGGATATCTACAAACGTTTGTGTACAAATATGTGATAATTCGCAGATTTTTCATCTCTGCACTTAATGTGGTGATCAAAATGTATTTGCGATTCCCAGTGAAATCATTCTTTGAGTGCTTAAAAAAGAAATTCATAAGGATGTATAACTGTGTTAGACGTCTTCATTTATATTCCGATGGAAGGTTTGTAACAATAATTAAGTCACACTCAAGGAACATAAGAACCTGTCCATCAAAGGAAATATCGCCGCTCGTGATGCAACGCACACTAATCAACATTTGTACTTGCAGACCAACTAAATAGTTGCGGAGAAAACACATTTAATTGATGACTTTACTATGTTTAGCTTAGGACTTTTCAAAAGCGAAGACTGGACTCTTTAGCCATCTTCGTGTTCATAGGAAGGATTAATGGAGGACTTTTAAAATCGAAGACTGGACTCCTTAGCCATCTTCGTGTTTATAGGAATGATTAATGGATGAATTTTAAAAGCGAAGACTGGGCTCTTTAGCCATCTTCATGTTAAAAGGATGTAGTTGAGGACTTTTTCAAAGAAGATCGGTCTCGGTGGCCATCTTTGTACTTATAGGAAAGGATATTGTATTATGTTTTAAACATGAGGATTTTTAGCTGAGGACTAGATGTATTAATAGTCATCAATTGAATTGTTGATCCAAGACAAAATAGTTGGTTATGTCTGTGTGCATTTGTAGACAACCCAGCAGTGCACATCCTTTTTCTTGTTTTGCTTTTTTCACGTGCTACAATGCCTTGGACAAAGCATCATCATAACTTGGAATGTTTAAAGGCATTATAAAAATATCATAGAAGAATGAGTTTGTGAAATAACCGGTTATTTCAGTTCAGTTGAATAATAGTTGGGACATAATTAGTTGAGTGCAAGCTTTGAGGCTGATTCAACTCACTCGACATTAGTTGAGTGCGAAGTTTGTGAGGCTGATTCAGCCCTCAAACCGGATGCTTGTAGACCACCTTCAATAGCTTGAACACGACGTCATCAAAAATATTGTTACAGTCAGTTCATCAAAATGAAGTTGTCGGTCGACAAGCTCAAAACAGGAGTCAGCCGAAAATGCAAGCCTGAAACTTTTTATTGGGCTCCAGCTATTCAACTGATGCACGTTTGCAAAACAAATGTTAAAAAAAAAAGGATGAAAATAGAAGCCATCAGATGTATATGATTGTGCAGGAACAGTTGGGATTTGTGTCGTTTGTATCACGCTCATCTCTCATCCACTGAGACATTGTGAAGCGATGTAACCAGTGATGTTTCGAAACATCTCTATTTAATTGTGATGAGGATATCTACAAACGTTTGTGTACAAATATGTGATAATTCGCAGATTTTTCATCTCTGCACTTAATGTGGTGATCAAAATGTATTTGCGATTCCCAGTGAAATCATTCTTTGAGTGCTTAAAAAAGAAATTCATAAGGATGTATAACTGTGTTAGACGTCTTCATTTATATTCCGATGGAAGGTTTGTAACAATAATTAAGTCACACTCAAGGAACATAAGAACCTGTCCATCAAAGGAAATATCGCCGCTCGTGATGCAACGCACACTAATCAACATTTGTACTTGCAGACCAACTAAATAGTTGCGGAGAAAACACATTTAATTGATGACTTTACTATGTTTAGCTTAGGACTTTTCAAAAGCGAAGACTGGACTCTTTAGCCATCTTCGTGTTCATAGGAAGGATTAATGGAGGACTTTTAAAATCGAAGACTGGACTCCTTAGCCATCTTCGTGTTTATAGGAATGATTAATGGATGAATTTTAAAAGCGAAGACTGGACTCCTTAGCCATCTTCGTGTTCATAGGAATAATTAACGTAGGAATTTTAAAAGTGAAGACTGGGCTCTTTAGCCATCTTCATGTTAAAAGGATGTAGTTGAGGACTTTTTCAAAGAAGATCGGTCTCGGTGGCCATCTTTGTACTTATAGGAAAGGATATTGTATTATGTTTTAAACATGAGGATTTTTAGCTGAGGACTAGATGTATTAATAGTCATCAATTGAATTGTTGATCCAAGACAAAATAGTTGGTTATGTCTGTGTGCATTTGTAGACAACCCAGCAGTGCACATCCTTTTTCTTGTTTTGCTTTTTTCACGTGCTACAATGCCTTGGACAAAGCATCATCATAACTTGGAATGTTTAAAGGCATTATAAAAATATCATAGAAGAATGAGTTTGTGAAATAACCGGTTATTTCAGTTCAGTTGAATAATAGTTGGGACATAATTAGTTGAGTGCAAGCTTTGAGGCTGATTCAACTCACTCGACATTAGTTGAGTGCGAAGTTTGTGAGGCTGATTCAGCCCTCAAACCGGATGCTTGTAGACCACCTTCAATAGCTTGAACACGACGTCATCAAAAATATTGTTACAGTCAGTTCATCAAAATGAAGTTGTCGGTCGACAAGCTCAAAACAGGAGTCAGCCGAAAATGCAAGCCTGAAACTTTTTATTGGGCTCCAGCTATTCAACTGATGCACGTTTGCAAAACAAATGTTAAAAAAAAAAGGATGAAAATAGAAGCCATCAGATGTATATGATTGTGCAGGAACAGTTGGGATTTGTGTCGTTTGTATCACGCTCATCTCTCATCCACTGAGACATTGTGAAGCGATGTAACCAGTGATGTTTCGAAACATCTCTATTTAATTGTGATGAGGATATCTACAAACGTTTGTGTACAAATATGTGATAATTCGCAGATTTTTCATCTCTGCACTTAATGTGGTGATCAAAATGTATTTGCGATTCCCAGTGAAATCATTCTTTGAGTGCTTAAAAAAGAAATTCATAAGGATGTATAACTGTGTTAGACGTCTTCATTTATATTCCGATGGAAGGTTTGTAACAATAATTAAGTCACACTCAAGGAACATAAGAACCTGTCCATCAAAGGAAATATCGCCGCTCGTGATGCAACGCACACTAATCAACATTTGTACTTGCAGACCAACTAAATAGTTGCGGAGAAAACACATTTAATTGATGACTTTACTATGTTTAGCTTAGGACTTTTCAAAAGCGAAGACTGGACTCTTTAGCCATCTTCGTGTTCATAGGAAGGATTAATGGAGGACTTTTAAAATCGAAGACTGGACTCCTTAGCCATCTTCGTGTTTATAGGAATGATTAATGGATGAATTTTAAAAGCGAAGACTGGACTCCTTAGCCATCTTCGTGTTCATAGGAATAATTAACGTAGGAATTTTAAAAGTGAAGACTGGGCTCTTTAGCCATCTTCATGTTAAAAGGATGTAGTTGAGGACTTTTTCAAAGAAGATCGGTCTCGGTGGCCATCTTTGTACTTATAGGAAAGGATATTGTATTATGTTTTAAACATGAGGATTTTTAGCTGAGGACTAGATGTATTAATAGTCATCAATTGAATTGTTGATCCAAGACAAAATAGTTGGTTATGTCTGTGTGCATTTGTAGACAACCCAGCAGTGCACATCCTTTTTCTTGTTTTGCTTTTTTCACGTGCTACAATGCCTTGGACAAAGCATCATCATAACTTGGAATGTTTAAAGGCATTATAAAAATATCATAGAAGAATGAGTTTGTGAAATAACCGGTTATTTCAGTTCAGTTGAATAATAGTTGGGACATAATTAGTTGAGTGCAAGCTTTGAGGCTGATTCAACTCACTCGACATTAGTTGAGTGCGAAGTTTGTGAGGCTGATTCAGCCCTCAAACCGGATGCTTGTAGACCACCTTCAATAGCTTGAACACGACGTCATCAAAAATATTGTTACAGTCAGTTCATCAAAATGAAGTTGTCGGTCGACAAGCTCAAAACAGGAGTCAGCCGAAAATGCAAGCCTGAAACTTTTTATTGGGCTCCAGCTATTCAACTGATGCACGTTTGCAAAACAAATGTTAAAAAAAAAAGGATGAAAATAGAAGCCATCAGATGTATATGATTGTGCAGGAACAGTTGGGATTTGTGTCGTTTGTATCACGCTCATCTCTCATCCACTGAGACATTGTGAAGCGATGTAACCAGTGATGTTTCGAAACATCTCTATTTAATTGTGATGAGGATATCTACAAACGTTTGTGTACAAATATGTGATAATTCGCAGATTTTTCATCTCTGCACTTAATGTGGTGATCAAAATGTATTTGCGATTCCCAGTGAAATCATTCTTTGAGTGCTTAAAAAAGAAATTCATAAGGATGTATAACTGTGTTAGACGTCTTCATTTATATTCCGATGGAAGGTTTGTAACAATAATTAAGTCACACTCAAGGAACATAAGAACCTGTCCATCAAAGGAAATATCGCCGCTCGTGATGCAACGCACACTAATCAACATTTGTACTTGCAGACCAACTAAATAGTTGCGGAGAAAACACATTTAATTGATGACTTTACTATGTTTAGCTTAGGACTTTTCAAAAGCGAAGACTGGACTCTTTAGCCATCTTCGTGTTCATAGGAAGGATTAATGGAGGACTTTTAAAATCGAAGACTGGACTCCTTAGCCATCTTCGTGTTTATAGGAATGATTAATGGATGAATTTTAAAAGCGAAGACTGGACTCCTTAGCCATCTTCGTGTTCATAGGAATAATTAACGTAGGAATTTTAAAAGTGAAGACTGGGCTCTTTAGCCATCTTCATGTTAAAAGGATGTAGTTGAGGACTTTTTCAAAGAAGATCGGTCTCGGTGGCCATCTTTGTACTTATAGGAAAGGATATTGTATTATGTTTTAAACATGAGGATTTTTAGCTGAGGACTAGATGTATTAATAGTCATCAATTGAATTGTTGATCCAAGACAAAATAGTTGGTTATGTCTGTGTGCATTTGTAGACAACCCAGCAGTGCACATCCTTTTTCTTGTTTTGCTTTTTTCACGTGCTACAATGCCTTGGACAAAGCATCATCATAACTTGGAATGTTTAAAGGCATTATAAAAATATCATAGAAGAATGAGTTTGTGAAATAACCGGTTATTTCAGTTCAGTTGAATAATAGTTGGGACATAATTAGTTGAGTGCAAGCTTTGAGGCTGATTCAACTCACTCGACATTAGTTGAGTGCGAAGTTTGTGAGGCTGATTCAGCCCTCAAACCGGATGCTTGTAGACCACCTTCAATAGCTTGAACACGACGTCATCAAAAATATTGTTACAGTCAGTTCATCAAAATGAAGTTGTCGGTCGACAAGCTCAAAACAGGAGTCAGCCGAAAATGCAAGCCTGAAACTTTTTATTGGGCTCCAGCTATTCAACTGATGCACGTTTGCAAAACAAATGTTAAAAAAAAAAGGATGAAAATAGAAGCCATCAGATGTATATGATTGTGCAGGAACAGTTGGGATTTGTGTCGTTTGTATCACGCTCATCTCTCATCCACTGAGACATTGTGAAGCGATGTAACCAGTGATGTTTCGAAACATCTCTATTTAATTGTGATGAGGATATCTACAAACGTTTGTGTACAAATATGTGATAATTCGCAGATTTTTCATCTCTGCACTTAATGTGGTGATCAAAATGTATTTGCGATTCCCAGTGAAATCATTCTTTGAGTGCTTAAAAAAGAAATTCATAAGGATGTATAACTGTGTTAGACGTCTTCATTTATATTCCGATGGAAGGTTTGTAACAATAATTAAGTCACACTCAAGGAACATAAGAACCTGTCCATCAAAGGAAATATCGCCGCTCGTGATGCAACGCACACTAATCAACATTTGTACTTGCAGACCAACTAAATAGTTGCGGAGAAAACACATTTAATTGATGACTTTACTATGTTTAGCTTAGGACTTTTCAAAAGCGAAGACTGGACTCTTTAGCCATCTTCGTGTTCATAGGAAGGATTAATGGAGGACTTTTAAAATCGAAGACTGGACTCCTTAGCCATCTTCGTGTTTATAGGAATGATTAATGGAGGAATTTTAAAAGTGAAGACTGGGCTCTTTAGCCATCTTCATGTTAAAAGGATGTAGTTGAGGACTTTTTCAAAGAAGATCGGTCTCGGTGGCCATCTTTGTACTTATAGGAAAGGATATTGTATTATGTTTTAAACATGAGGATTTTTAGCTGAGGACTAGATGTATTAATAGTCATCAATTGAATTGTTGATCCAAGACAAAATAGTTGGTTATGTCTGTGTGCATTTGTAGACAACCCAGCAGTGCACATCCTTTTTCTTGTTTTGCTTTTTTCACGTGCTACAATGCCTTGGACAAAGCATCATCATAACTTGGAATGTTTAAAGGCATTATAAAAATATCATAGAAGAATGAGTTTGTGAAATAACCGGTTATTTCAGTTCAGTTGAATAATAGTTGGGACATAATTAGTTGAGTGCAAGCTTTGAGGCTGATTCAACTCACTCGACATTAGTTGAGTGCGAAGTTTGTGAGGCTGATTCAGCCCTCAAACCGGATGCTTGTAGACCACCTTCAATAGCTTGAACACGACGTCATCAAAAATATTGTTACAGTCAGTTCATCAAAATGAAGTTGTCGGTCGACAAGCTCAAAACAGGAGTCAGCCGAAAATGCAAGCCTGAAACTTTTTATTGGGCTCCAGCTATTCAACTGATGCACGTTTGCAAAACAAATGTTAAAAAAAAAAGGATGAAAATAGAAGCCATCAGATGTATATGATTGTGCAGGAACAGTTGGGATTTGTGTCGTTTGTATCACGCTCATCTCTCATCCACTGAGACATTGTGAAGCGATGTAACCAGTGATGTTTCGAAACATCTCTATTTAATTGTGATGAGGATATCTACAAACGTTTGTGTACAAATATGTGATAATTCGCAGATTTTTCATCTCTGCACTTAATGTGGTGATCAAAATGTATTTGCGATTCCCAGTGAAATCATTCTTTGAGTGCTTAAAAAAGAAATTCATAAGGATGTATAACTGTGTTAGACGTCTTCATTTATATTCCGATGGAAGGTTTGTAACAATAATTAAGTCACACTCAAGGAACATAAGAACCTGTCCATCAAAGGAAATATCGCCGCTCGTGATGCAACGCACACTAATCAACATTTGTACTTGCAGACCAACTAAATAGTTGCGGAGAAAACACATTTAATTGATGACTTTACTATGTTTAGCTTAGGACTTTTCAAAAGCGAAGACTGGACTCTTTAGCCATCTTCGTGTTCATAGGAAGGATTAATGGAGGACTTTTAAAATCGAAGACTGGACTCCTTAGCCATCTTCGTGTTTATAGGAATGATTAATGGAGGAATTTTAAAAGCGAAGACTGGACTCCTTAGCCATCTTCGTGTTCATAGGAATGATTAACGTAGGAATTTTAAAAGTGAAGACTGGGCTCTTTAGCCATCTTCATGTTAAAAGGATGTAGTTGAGGACTTTTTCAAAGAAGATCGGTCTCGGTGGCCATCTTTGTACTTATAGGAAAGGATATTGTATTATGTTTTAAACATGAGGATTTTTAGCTGAGGACTAGATGTATTAATAGTCATCAATTGAATTGTTGATCCAAGACAAAATAGTTGGTTATGTCTGTGTGCATTTGTAGACAACCCAGCAGTGCACATCCTTTTTCTTGTTTTGCTTTTTTCACGTGCTACAATGCCTTGGACAAAGCATCATCATAACTTGGAACCACATTTCCATCGACATGAATATTGATCATATAATTGACTTTTTTTTTTTTTATAATTATAAAGTTCCATTTCATATTTTTTTTTTATAATTATAAAGTTCCATTTCAGATCTTTTAATTTTTTCCAGTAATCCAACCACACAAAAACTTAATCTTCTATCAGCCTTCTCATGTTGCAGTGTTAACTTTTTATGTTCCTTTGTCTTCTTCATTGCTTATCTGAATTAGCTCTTGCTACTTTAGAAGTAAAATAACTGTTTTCTCTTACTTTATTTACAAATTCAAATTCATTCTTTAATAACATATAGCCTCCAATTAACTTTTAAAAAAATATTGTTAAAGGACTCTTTGGATTGCATCCAATTATCAATTCAAATGGAGAGTAGCCAGGAGTAGTTCTATCATCAATCAGTAGTTATCATTGCCTTTGTAAGTGACCTCTAGCGTTCTCACCCTGAAGCCGCATGCAACCATGTGCTCTCTTCTGTGTCTTATAAATAGAGAGACTTCTTTTGGTCTGACAGTTATGCTGGGCAGGGCATGTATTCCATATGGGTGATGAACGTATGCCAAAAGCAGTCTTTTTTGGTGAGGTGAAAGATGAACATGGTAACAGTGAATATTTGCAATAATCAGGGGACAAACATTTTTCATCACCATAGCTGTGATTCTTTCTGTTATCCATGGGCAGTCAATAAATGCTATTGGACATGATATCTTGTTGTTTTGCCAGCATAATTTTCTTACTGTTACCCATCATATTTTCTTAGTTTTACCTGTCATATTTTCTTAGTTTTACCTGTCATATTTCCTTAGTTTTACATGTCATATTATCTTAGTTATACCTGTTATATTTTCTTAGTTATACCTGTTATAGTATCTTGTTTTAACATGTTTATCATTAGTGACTGTGGTATATTTCACTAGTACACCATTAACATATGCTGGAAAAAATTCCAGTTCTACTTCAATATTATATACTGTAGGTTGGAACTTCATTTGTATTAACATTATTACTTTGTTACCTATTCTGATTTCCAATTCCTTATCTATTTCTTGGTACATTATATTTTTGGAGAATTAGATTCTTGTCTTTGATGTTGATAATAAATTTCTCTTTGGTGATCTAGATTCCAATAATATTGCTTTTAACAGGATGCATTTCTTTCTTTGTTCTCTCTATTAATGAGTTAATAACACTCAAAGTCTTGCCTCTTAGTTTACATATGAATATATTAGAACAAGTATCTTCATTGTAATTGCAAGTTTTACAGATAGTCTGAAAATAACTTCAGTATTTCATCAGTTTCTTTAAGGTCCCTCATTTTTTGCCTATAAATATTCTCTTTATGCTCACGCTTGGTAGTTTCTGTTTTGTCTCCCTTGTTTTGAATTGCAGCTTTTATTTTTCAGTTGTTTTTTTTTTTTAATTTCTGATTCTTTGTCTGGTTTTGCTTCCTTTTAATTTCTTTCAGCATCTAGTTGCATTTCTCTCTTCTCTTTGTGCTCTCGCCAACTCTTTAAAATATCAACTTGATTTTCTTTCCTTTCCATTTATGTCAAAACATCTTTCTTTTCTTCATCTTTAAGACCAAACAATTCAGCAACTTTCTTTACTTCAGTATATCCATCCATGTATCTATTAATACTTATCAAATGTACCAATGCATTCTGTACTTTTTTATAGATAATAATGATATCTAATATCTTTTATAGTTTACAATCACTGACAATATTATCAAGCCAATACTATTGTGATTAACATAACACACTAAATTGTCAACAATCTAATAATCAATGTCATAATCAATTATTATGTCTTTACAATATATTATTTTGTCATATAGAAAGAGAAAACAAAATTAATAAAATATTATAATGTAAAAAAAAAATGTAACAAAGTTTATACCAAATGTTACAATTATATAAATGATGATATGATGACTCAGTGCACTGAAAACTTTGATTAAATTGAGGAGGATTCGAGCAACACATTGACCTCACTCTCTTACCCTAAAGCACATCCTGTTCCAAAAGCATGATTTGGTCTATATATAAAAAAAACAAGCACAGCAGGAAAAAGACAGAAAATTTTCAAGAAATACTACATATACTTACAAATATAAATAAAAATGACTTAAAGACCCCAAGAAATTGTGCACAATATTAATACAATGTAAACATTAAAATAAACAATAGTCTAAACACAAAAATCTACAGTGTTAAATCTGCGACCTCTAAAACCTTATGTTCTGATCATATATATATTTTTTTTACACATTGAAAAATGACAAAATTTAACAAGGACACAATATCAGTGATACCAAATTTTGACAAGAACAATACTGTCAACAGCTTTCTAAATATAGAACATAAAAATTAAAAATGAAAATCAAAATTATCAGTAATATATTTCAATACTGATTATCTTCCTGTAATGTCATTGAATACTAGCACTGATATAGCTCATCACTTTGAAGAGTGCTTCTTAATCTTTTCACTGTCCAACTTCAATAGAATGTATATATAAATATATATACTGTTACTTGAGTTATATAATATATATCAGCACAAAATTACTGCCTGTGTCCAAATTTACAATTACTGTCCAACTTCAATACAATATATATACTTGTACTGCACAAAATTACTATTATTTGATGAGATATATAATATACACAAATGTACTGTCTGCCTGTGTCAAAATTTACAATTACAGTTCAACTTCAATGCAATATATATACTTGTACTGCACAAAATTACTGACTATTACTTGATGAGATATATAATATACATTGGCATAAAAATATTGTCTGCCTGTGTCAAAATTTACAATCACTGTCCAACTTCAATATACTATTTACTAATTAATTGTTGGTGCAACTGAAGTGTCTGGTCAATTTTTGGGGCACCTTTTTCATTTTTCAACTGTCTAGGAGTGTTTACATACTATTTACTAATGAGATATATAATATACACAAATGTAGTGTCTGCCTGGGTTAAATTTTACAATTACAGTTCAACTTCAATGCAATATATACACTTGTACTGCACAAAATTACTGACTATTACTTGATGAGATATATAATATACATTGGCATAAAAATATTGTCTGCCTGTGTCAAAATTTACAATCACTGTCCAACTTCAATATACTATTTACTAATTAATTGTTGGTGCACCTGAAGTGTCTGGTTGCACTTTTTCATCCTTCAACTGTCTACAAGTGTTTACATACTATTTACTAATGAGATATATAATATACACAAATGTACTGTCTGCCTGTGTCAAAATTTACAATTGCAGTTCAACTTCAATGCAATATATATACTTGTACTGCACAAAATTACTATTACTTGATGAGATATATAATATACATTGGCATAAAATTATTGACTTCATCTGTCTACGAGTGTTTACATACTATTTACTAATGAGATATATAATATACACAAATGTACTGTCTGCCTGGGTTAAATTTTGCAATTACAGTTCAACTTCAATGCAATATATATACTTGTACTGCACAAAATTACTGACTATTACTTGATGAGATATATAATATACATTGGCATAAAAATTTTGTCTGCCTGTGTCAAAATTTACAATCACTGTCCAACTTCAATATACTATTTACTAATTAATTGTTGGTGCACCTGAAGTGTCTGGTTGATTTTTTGGGGCACTTTTTCATCCTTCAACTGTCTACGAGTGTTTACATACTATTTACTAATGAGATATATAATATACACAAATGTACTGTCTGCCTGTGTCAAAATTTACAATTACAGTTCAACTTCAATGCAATATATATACTTGTACTGCACAAAATTACTGACTATTACTTGATGAGATATATAATATACATTGGCATAAAATTATTGACTTCATCTGTCTACGAGTGTTTCCATACTATTTACTAATGAGATATATAATATACACAAATGTACTGTCTGCCTGTGTCAAAATTTACAATTACAGTTCAACTTCAATGCAATATATATACTTGTACTGCACAAAATTACTGACTATTACTTGATGAGATATATAATATACATTGGCATAAAAATATTGTCTGCCTGTGTCAAAATTTACAATCACTGTCCAACTTCAATATACTATTTACTAATTAATTGTTGGTGCAACTGAAGTGTCTGGTTGATTTTTTGGGGCACTTTTTCATCCTTCAACTGTCTACGAGTGTTTACATACTATTTACTAATGAGATATATAATATACACAAATGTACTGTCTGCTTGTGTCAAAATTTACAATTACAGTTCAACTTCAATGCAATATATATACTTGTACTGCACAAAATTACTGACTATTACTTGATGAGATATATAATATACATTGGCATAAAAATATTGTCTGCCTGTGTCAAAATTTACAATCACTGTCCAACTTCAATATACTATTTACTAATTAATTGTTGGTGCACCTGAAGTGTCTGGTTGATTTTTTGGGGCACTTTTTCATCCTTCAACTGTCTACGAGTGTTTACATACTATTTACTAATGAGATATATAATATACACAAATGTACTGTCTGCCTGTGTCAAAATTTACAATTACAGTTCAACTTCAATGCAATATATATACTTGTACTGCACAAAATTACTATTACTTGATGAGATATATAATATACATTGGCATAAAATTATTGACTTCATCTGTCTAGGAGTGTTTACATACTATTTACTAATGAGATATATAATATACACAAATGTACTGTCTGCCTGGGTTAAATTTTGCAATTACAGTTCAACTTCAATGCAATATATATACTTGTACTGCACAAAATTACTGACTATTACTTGATGAGATATATAATATACATTGGCATAAAAATTTTGTCTGCCTGTGTCAAAATTTACAATCACTGTCCAACTTCAATATACTATTTACTAATTAATTGTTGGTGCACCTGAAGTGTCTGGTTGATTTTTTGGGGCACTTTTTCATCCTTCAACTGTCTACGAGTGTTTACATACTATTTACTAATGAGATATATAATATACACAAATGTACTGTCTGCCTGTGTCAAAATTTACAATTACAGTTCAACTTCAATGCAATATATATACTTGTACTGCACAAAATTACTGACTATTACTTGATGAGATATATAATATACATTGGCATAAAATTATTGACTTCATCTGTCTACGAGTGTTTACATACTATTTACTAATGAGATATATAATATACACAAATGTACTGTCTGCCTGGGTTAAATTTTACAATTACAGTTCAACTTCAATGCAATATATATACTTGTACTGCACAAAATTACTGACTATTACTTGATGAGATATATAATATACATTGGCATAAAAATATTGTCTGCCTGTGTCAAAATTTACAATCACTGTCCAACTTCAATATACTATTTACTAATTAATTGTTGGTGCAACTGAAGTGTCTGGTCAATTTTTACGGCAACTTATTCATCCTTCAACTGTCTACCAGTGTTTGATTTGTGATAGGGTAAAGCAATTGTGAATATGTAATATTTAAAATAGATTTTTATTCATTTATGTAAATGTTTACTATTTTCACCATCTGAGCTGTGAATGAATCTTGTTTTTAATGACCCAACTGTATAAAACTTAGCTCTTGAGCTATGAAGGGGGAATAACCCTTGAGGGATTATGGGCATGACATAGCCTTAATTGTGCTGATGTGCCAAAAAAACAAAATATCAATACCTTCCAACTGTTGGGCACCTATATGGTCATCAATTGTTGGAATACTTCATCCATCATACCAACTGTTGGGCACCTCAAGTGTGTCCTGTCAGTTATTGGGGCACCACAAGTGTCCTAACGACTGTTTGGGCACCTCAAATATCCTTTTAACTCTAGAGGCACCTTAGGTATTGTATCTATTGTTGAAGCACTTCAAATGTCCTATCATTTGTTGGGACATCTCATTTATCCTAACAACTGTTGGGCACTTCAATATTCTTATTTTTGGGCACTCTAAGTGTTCTATCAATTGTTTGGGCATTCCAAATGTCCTATCAATTGTTAGGCACCTCATCGATCATACCAACTGTTGTCCACCTCAAGTCTGTCCAATCAGCTGTTGGGGCACCACAAGTTTTTCAACACCTTTTTAGGCACCTCAAATGTCCTTATAACTGTTGGGGCACCTCAATATCCTATCAATTGGTAGGGCACCTCAAGCATCCTATCAATTGGTAGAGCACCTCTAGTGTCCTATCAATTTGTAGGGCACCTCTTGTCCTATTGTTTGGTAGGGCACCTTTTTAGGCACCTCAAATGTCCTTATAACTGTTGGGGCACCTCAATATCCTATCAGTTGGTAAGGCACCTCTTCTTTCCTACCAACTGTTAGGTCACCACAAGTCTCCTATTAACTGTTGGGGTACCTAAAGTATCCTATCATGGGGCATCTCATTCATCCTAACAACTCTTATTGTTGGGGCACTCTGTCCTATCAATTGTTGGGCACCTCATCCATCATACCAACTGTTGTTCACCTCATGTGTGTCCTATCAGTTGTTGGGGCACCACAAGTGTCCTAACTACTGCTTGTCTTTTTAACTTATGTGGCACCTCAAGTGTCCTATTAACTGTTGGGGCACATCAAGTATTCATTCAACTCTCTCTCTCTCTTTATATTATACTATATTATATTATGTTAGTTTTGATTACTGTTATAAATAAATAAATAAATATATATGATTATGGTTATTATATATTATACATAATCTGCAGTGTTTTTACAAATGTGTAGTCCTGTTTATTACTCCCAGAAACACTTTTTTTTTTCAGTGTCATTAGCAACATATGAATTTATATATTTGAAATGTTTAATCACACTT
Source organism: Biomphalaria glabrata (assembly GCF_947242115.1). Classification (NCBI taxonomy): domain Eukaryota; kingdom Metazoa; phylum Mollusca; class Gastropoda; family Planorbidae; genus Biomphalaria; species Biomphalaria glabrata. The sequence goes on along the minus strand of NC_074720.1, from coordinate 44,530,610 downwards.
CTTTTTACTGAAGTTTAATTTTTTGTTAACAGATATCAAGCTACAAAATTAAATTCCAATTTTTTAGGTTCTCGCCTATATCTGGAATTTATATCTATATATTAAGTTTTGTTACCTTGAACTCTTTCAAGTTTTTGTTACACAACTTTATATTTCAGATTCTTTTTGTTCTTCCTTAGGTTCAAATGTATCAGTTGTTTTTGTTGACAGATATCAAGGTACAGAAATAAGAATCTAATTTAGAGTTTTTTAAAGCTTGATTAGTCATAATATTTGCACTATTATTTTCAATATGTGCCAGAGTGTCTGCTAAATGTAACTAGTATGATTAAAAACATGGTCATTGCAAAGTCTAACATATGGACAAGTAGGATGCTTGTGGCTTGATTCAGTGAAAGAATGTTGGACAAGCAGAAGTGTTATGGAGTGTGTGTGTGTGTGTTTTTATGGTGACTGTGGAAAGAGGTTAGCGATTGGATGTGAATGATGCAAAAGTGGCATTGTCGTCACTTGGTCTTAGGGGAGACGACTCCAGAATGTAAGACTGAAAGGTTGTGTTATTGTAGTGAGTTAGATTGTAAGAAATTTTATTACTTAAGTCTCTACTACATTTATTTCATGTGATCACAAGTATTATAAATGTTATATTTAGTTTCGTTCACTAGGAAGTTGTTCAAGTTCTTATTAGCTAAGATATATTATGCCTTCAACAGTTTAGTTGCCTACCAGCAGTTTGGTGCTACAAGTCAACAACAGTCAGACTAAATTAAATAAAGCCATGTCTATTTCTACATGATTTTGTTGCTACTAACCTGGTGTTACTAACAACTAACTTGAAAAGGGAGAGGGGAATTATCATCTTATTCATGCTCTAACTCTTCAAATTCTATAGAATTGCAGAGAACTGACATGAAATAAAACATTAACAAAATGTGTATTATAATTGTCATTTTTCCTCTACTTAGCATTTTTTTGTCTCCTAGATTTTCATATTTTGTTGAAGTCATTTCAGTTCTCAATTATTTTGTGCACTAAGTTACAAGAAAAAATTCAAGCAAAAGAGGTCACTACACTAAGACTTTGTCTTCTCATAAGAATGGATGGCTGCCTGGTCATGTGATATGTGTGCTGGACTGTGTGTGGTCATCTTGATGCTCATATCTTGCCTGATGACATTTATTCTGCTGGACATTTGGTCAAGGAAGTAGATTCTCTTCAGCTCTCAAGAAACATTCAAAACATGTCAAACATTTGACAAGAATATCAAGCAAGTGCAGTGTACATGTAAGTAATGTTGAAACATTATCTGATCTCATTTATGCATTCTTGAGGACGATCTGCAGCCACTAAACCAGTTACATCAGATCTGGATAAAGTGGTCGCCTCCTCTTCATTAAGGCTAGAACAGAAAGATTTTATTATTCTTTTACTCTACTTTCTGTCAGTGTGTTTCATAGTCATTTGTCACATCATTAAGAAACTTAGTTCATTAAGCACTGGCTGTATAAGACTGTGTGTTTATATGTTTATATGTGTGAATGTTGTTCCTGTTTGCATCTATATTGTCTTTGTTATAGTGGTAATCCTAAGGATAATTGTAATCAAACTGAATTTTCATTTGTTTGGATCTTATCTCGTGGGAATTTTAAACTTGATAATTTGCTCTTTGCTTACATTTTGATTTTTAAGTACATTCTAAAAGAAATACAATACATAAGGATAGTAAAAGGAGAGCAAACAATATAGAGATTGGCTGAAGCAATATAAAGAAAGTGAGATCAAATAAAAGAATATATAAAAAGAATAAACCTAGAGAATTTGAAACAATCTAGACAGTCTCTGTAGCTATTTGGAAAGATTGCTATTGCCAACTAAACAAAACAAATTAGTTTGGACTACAAGCAAAAGAACTTAAAAAGTTGTGATTTTATTTTCTAGAAAAGCACAAACTTTATAGCAGAATTTTCACTCTAAATATTAAAGCTTTCTGTATTCTGTACATTAGATACACTAAATAGCTAGTTATTTATAGTTTTTTGGCATAATTGAAAATCTTTAATAAATTCCTTAGAATTTAAAGGCTTAATAAAACTTAAATTTTTTTTTCACTTAATTTGGGTAGTTATTCTTTGCTGCTGTAGTAGGTGTCTTGAGTGTATTTTTTTTCTTTAAAGTTTATTCATAAAATACTAAGTTAAAACATAAAGCTGCATCATCAGAATAGTTTTATTGAACATGAAAAGAAAAGCAATAGAATTTTTTTTTTTCCCTTTTCAAGGCAAAAGTTTTTCTTATTCTTATTTAGACCAACATGATGAAGATGTAGACCAACATGATGAAGATGTAGACCAACATGATGAAGATGTAGACCAACATGATGAAGATGTAGACCAACATGATGAAGATGTAGACCAGCATGATGAAGATGTAGACCAGCATGAAGATGTAGACCAACATGAAGATGTAGACTGACATGAAGATGAAATGTAGACCAAAATATTTATCAAGAGATGTATGGAATAAAAAGGTAAGCAAAGCTATGTATATCAATTAATATTTTTTTTTATACTAAACCTCTAAGTAAAGCTTTGCCAAGTTTTGTGTTTCACTGACTATGAAAATGTTTTGATTGATTTTTGTTCTCTTTACAGTGAACATCTTGAGAGGGAAAACAATTCCTATAGGCAAAGACACAGACACAGCAGATACATAAGAGATTGTTTCCTTTTCTACCATCATTTAGAGCCTTTTTTGTGAGGGAACCTGCATCTGAAAGAACTGAACATTTCCCTAATGCTACTTCAAATTCAGATCTCCTCCCAACCTCAGGCTGAGTACCCGTGGTCACCTACTTTATGTTACATTACCATAGCACTACAGACAGTGGAAAACAAATTATATGAAGGAATGCAACCACCATCAGATATTGTTGTCTTTACAGACTCCCAATCTACTCTTCAAGAACTTAACAGCAGCACCTCAAACAGCCCAAGAGAGTTGACAACACTCATTGTGATAATCCATCAGATGATATCAAAATTAAATATCAATATCACACTACAGTGGATCCCTGGACACATTGGCATCATGGGAAATGAAAAGGCAGATAAGCTATCAAAGGCAGGTTCATCTATGGAACAACCAGATAGACCTGTTAACTACCTCACCCTAAGGTCAATGTTAGTCAACAATCATAAAGAGGAGTGGCTCAACCAATGGGCATCAGGAAACACAGGCAGAGCCATGTACAAAGAAATGACTACACCTAACAAACTGGACAGTATTAACTTCCTCCCCCTGCAAAGAACAATCTACAATTTTCCAACTAAGAACAGGACACACTCCACTATTAAATTACCACCTGAACAAAATAAACTCCACACAACTCCTCCTTTGCAGACACTGCGCCCACCCCTTTGAAACCGTAAACCATATCCTCTTTGAATGCTCCTCCCTAATCCACCTTAGGCAGACCCTACTTCCACTACAGCCCAACATAACCAACACCCTGTACGGCAGTGCTGAACAACTGAAGAAAACAGCACACTTTTTTTCCTTGGCACAGTCTGCAAAAGAGCTTACAGCTCAGCAGCAATAAAGCTGGCTAGAAGAAGAAGAAGAAAAAGAGGTTACATTACAAGAAGTGGTCGCAAAGTCAGAAAACCTAACAGATGACAATGAGTGGAACAATCATTTCTGATACAGGTACAAGTACTCAAGTGATGTACTTTGTAAGAACTAATTAGGTGGAATCACCATAATTGATTTCTATCTTGTTCTATATATAGGTATATCTTGACAATCAGTCCAGTCATTGTTCATTCTTTTTTAATATTCCTTTTGTTCCCTCAATCATCTTGTTGTTTCAGTTAATGTTTTTATCTTTTTTGTTTTTGGAGGAGGGAGGGGCTGTCGTATATTATTATTATTATTGAAGTCACAACACCAAAGCCTTGATACATTATGCTTTTAATTCAATTTATTATCTCCCCTGCTTTTGTGTGCTATCATATTAATGTCCATTAGTGTCACATCCATGCACAATTTTTTCTATGCTTTTTATAGTGTAAATAGTGACTTGACATTATTTAGATCAATTATATGTTATATTATATTTAAACTAAAACTGTTAGCATTTTCTATGATGTTATTAATATGAATGTGTTTGTGTGTTGCTATGAATGCATTTTAAGTTTTAGTCTGAAATCATAAATAAGAAATTGTTTCATAAACAAAGATTATATTAATATTTAATATTGTCAGACTTCACTATAGCATTGAGTTCATCCCCATAATCTATTTAAAACTTTCAAATACTAATTCACTTTGTCTTATCTAATGGTGATCATGGGGGTATCCACTATTCATATTCTCTGGTATGAACACTCACTGTCCTGGTTAGGGCTAGGATGTAATCTCTATTTCTGATGGAACACATGTAAAACCAAGAAAAGAAACAGTAGACCTAGACTTTATTAACAGGTCATGCAAGCATTTTTTTATAATTGTGAACTGATGCTCTCAGAGCTATTTTTATGTATTTTTATTTTTGCTACTTTTGTAGACTAGTGCTAAGCTGTATGCTTATACTTCCGCCTATTATTATATGGGTTAGGGCGATGCTGTTTCCTGTACTGTTGACCAGAGTGTGTCAGTTTTAATTATTCTGTACTTTGAACTGCCTTTAAGTTTCAGAATTTGTTTTTTTTTTTCTATATGTAAAGCTACTTTATATATATAGTTATATATTATGGTACATTATTTTTCTAATTGAAACAACCGTCAAAATAATTGGCAGTTTGTTTTTTTAAAGTTTGTTTTAAAATGATGGCCACTTCTAATGTTTATGTACTAGATCTTTTCCTAATTTTTTTGTTTTTTTTATCTGCAGTGTTTTGTAACTGCTGCTTTGCTCATTTGAATTAAAGTATCATTTTGTTATTTCTTCTCTTTCTTGATTTCTTTGGTCACAGACTGAGGTGCACAGATACAACCCACCCAGTAGACCTTCTGGCAACTGTAACTTCTTGTTAGTGCAGGCTAGACATGACCTTGGGCCCTGCCATGCTAACATAATACTAATATTCTCTTGAATCATTCCAGACAGCATTGAGACCACCCCTGTCCCTAACAATACATAATTACCTTGCTTTAGTTGTAGAACGAAAGTTGAGCAAACAGTGAAAAGCTTCTATATAATTCACTTGGAGGTGAGGTGACTGAGCGGTGAAATACCTGGCTTCCAAACATGTGTCCAGGGTTTGAAGACTGGGATTTTTAATTTTAGGACTATTAGGCACCTTTGAGTACACCTGGTTCTAATGGGTTCCTGGCATTTGTTAGGGAAAAGGTAAAGACAGTTGGTCATAGTGCCGACCATGGGACGCAAAAACAGATGACCTTTATATCATCTGCCCTACAGATTGCAAAGTCTGCAGCTAAAACCAACATGGGAAAGCCTTTGAGGAAAAATCAGGAGTCAACCATTCAGTTAGCAGCATACAGTGCTACTCCCAGGCAGAGCCTACGATGCCATTGATCCCAAACTGTATTGGCATATTCCATTCCTTCAAATATATAGCTGTGTGGGTGACATCATTGCAACCACAAATAATGTCAGGAAAATGATTCATAGCTAATGTTTTGAAAATGAGATGATCCATAGCAGCTTTGTGACTGAAGGAGGCCATAGAATCAGATCAAAGTTTGAGATTTGCTAAAAATTTGCTCAAAAACAAATATTGTTACAAAGCAATTAGCTAAAGAAACCTGTTAACTTTTAACATAACTTTTTAATGACATATGGAAAAGCACTATTAAACTACTAGAAATTTAGAAAAACTAGATCTAAGGGTTGCTGGAAGGGGAGGATAAAAGCGGCAATTTTTTTAGTACCAGTACCTGGTAACTATGTCAATCAACACATTGGACTAGGATAAGTTATGTAGCTTAAAGACATCCATACAACTTTTTATAAATAAAATCACATCAGACTTCATTTAAGTTGCAGCCTGAGAGACTGAAATCCTCTCTAGCCAATGCAGTGGACTGAAACCCAGCTGTAGTGCTTCCTAGATCAGTTGAGATAGAGAGCAGCAAGTCTGGAGCAGCAAACATTAATGAGGCAAGGTTTCCTCTTTCTACCTGCACTGGGGCACTGTGAGTATCAAATTTGGCCTACAAACTACATGAAATGCTGGATATCTGGCATAAACCACTGTCAAGGGGGCTTGAGTTCAAATCCTGACTTGTTTTTGCTGAGCAAAGAAACACCAGAAATACCATTTCCCCATATTGGCAATACAAAGTAATTTGAAAAAAAAAAGAAATTAACACAGACCAGTTACAATAAAAAAAAAATGAAATTGTAAAATGAATGCCACTTTTATTACAAGGTATACATAAATATCAAAATGTGTTAATCAATTATTTAAAGTTAGCAACTTTTTGTTCGAAACTAATGTACATTGGTAGTCCTGTAGATTGTGTAGAATCAAAGTAGCATGATTCATTTAGATATTTGATTTTAAAAGGGAGACAATTTGATTAGAAATTATAATTTTTTAAAATTTCTATTTAGTATGACAGTGCATCTACTGTAGAAAGATACAAAGGGATAAAACTAAATATCAGTTGTTATTCAAAAAAAAAAAGAAAAATGTGCAGTTAACACATTAGCATATTCTGTTCCAAAAATATAAACTTGATCAAAATATTTTATTGTCAAAGATATTATTAATGGAGTTGTATACCTTAAATCTCTTACAACAGATATTCATTCATGGTATAAAACACTGCCTGGTCACTAGAAAATGAATAATGTAAAAACACCAAGAACTATACTTAAATACTTTATGTAAACTTAATAACATTGACACTACCAACAATGTTCAAATTGCAATGATTTTGATGGAATCCTGTGATTATTCCTTTTGTTATTCAACCACAGAATTCCATCAAAAGCTCTTAATTTCTTTAAGACATCATCATCTTGTTGAAAAGTAAAATGAGGTGTCAACTCTCTTAATGCCTATGGTCATTGACAAATATAGCTCAAAGAAATCTTTCCTTAATTTCTAACTTAAAGTCAACAGTCAAAGTAAATGAATAGTAGGTACTTGGTGCCTGGTAAATTAAAATAAAAAACACTTAGTTGTTTTTTTTTCTCTACAAGTTCTACAATTTCAGATTCAAAGACAAAGTTTATTAACTTGTTTGTCCAATTAACCTTTGACCTTATCCTTCTTGGACACTCTCAGCATAAAGAAAAATAAACCATTCATGAACAGTATTGTCTTGAGCATCAAAATGTTAAGTGTTATGTGGTGACTACTAAAAGTTGTGTATGCTTAATCTTTTATCACTCAATCGATGGAAGTCTTTCTAGACAAGTAAGCAATGGATTTCAGATATCCCTCACAGCTTCTGTGGTTGAATAATTTCCAGAGAAAAAAGCTGCTTAGAATAGTATCTGTCATGCTTGAAAAGGGCCACAGGGACTGTATTTAAAAAAAAGAATATATAAAAACTAAACAGAATTGACAGGCAATGTGGCATTAAAAAACAACAACACTTTCTAACTTTAGAACCTACAAACATTAGAGATAGTAGAAAAAACAACACTTGATTTATTACCAAAACAGCTGACATATCCAAACACAAGTGAGTAGCCTTCTTCTGTAAGGTACTTGTGTAGTCAAGGAAGATCTCATATTTGTAAACAGGCTAACATTTTAGGCTCCTTAGCTGACTAATCTTTTGGGCATTCTGGAAGAAATAAATGCAAGAAGGGCTTAATATAAATATCATCATCTCTTGAAATTCTATTTGCAGAAGCTAAGAGATCTCAAATATGAAAATAATGATCTCATAAAAAGATAATATAGATCACAAATTAGATCATTTAGATCTCAAATAAGATAGATCACAAATTAGATCAGATAGATCTTAAACAAGATAATATAGATCACAGATAGATCTCAAACAATATGAGATAAAATGTGTAAATAAAAAAAACAGCATAGCAGAGGAAAGCAAAATTACAAGATAGATATCAAATAGTATTAATCAATTAGCCTATATGCCGGTTAATAAATTTCAGTTGATTCCCAAATGAGTATTTAAAAAATTCTGTTCAAATTTTTTTAACAAAAGAGAAAAAAATAATTACAAAACTAAACAAAATAAATGTAAAGGCTTTCTTTTAGTGACTTTAGAATAGAACAAGTTTCCTGTTTCCTTAACTACTCCATCTCCTCAATGCTCCATCTCCTCAACACTCCATCTCCTCAATACTCCATCTCCTCAACACTCCAACTCCTCAATGCTCCAGCTTTTCAATGCTCCATCTCCTCAACACTCCAACTCCTCAATGCTCCAGCTTTTCAATGCTCCAGCTTTTCAATGCTCCATCTCCTCAATACTCCATCTCCTCAACACTCCAACTCCTCAATGCTCCAGCTTTTCAATGCTCCATCTCCTCAACACTCCATCTCCTCAATGCTCCATCTCCTCAACACTCCATCTCCTCAACACTCCAACTCCTCAACACTCCAGCTTTTCAATGCTCCAGCTTTTCAATGCTCCATCTCCTCAACACTCCATCTCCTCAGCGCTCCATCTCCTCAATGCTCCATCTCCTCAACACTCCATCTCCTCAATGCTCCATCTCCTCAACACTCCATCTCCTCAATACTCCATCTCCTCAACACTCCAACTCCTCAATACTCCATCTCCTCAATGCTCCATCTTTTCAATGCTCCATCTTTTCAATGCTCCATCTCCTCAACACTCCATCTCCTCAATGCTCCAGCTTTTCAATGCTCCAGCTTTTCAATGCTCCATCTCCTCAATACTCCATCTCCTCAACGCTCCATCTCCTCAACACTCCAACTCCTCAATACTCCATCTCCTCAATGCTCCAGCTTTTCAATGCTCCATCTCCTTAACACTCCATCTCCTCAATGCTCCATCTCCTAATACTCCAGCTCCTCAATGCTCCATCTTCTCAACACTCCATCTCCTCAATGCTCCATCTCCTAATACTCCAACTCCTCAATACTCCAGCTCCTCAATGCTCCAGCTCCTCAATGCTCCATCTCCTTAACGCTCCATCTCCTCAACACTCCATCTCCTCAATGCTCCATCTCCTCAACACTCCATCTCCTCAACACTCCAACTCCTCAATGCTCCAACTCCTCAATGCTCCAGCTTTTCAATGCTCAATCTCCTCAACACTCCATCTCCTCAACGCTCCATCTCCTCAATGCTCCATCTCCTCAACACTCCATCTCCTCAATACTCCATCTCCTCAATGCTCCAGCTTTTCAATGCTCCATCTCAACACTCCATCTCCTCAACACTTCATCTCCTCAGCGCTCCATCTCCTCAACACTCCATCTCCTCAATGCTCCATCTCCTCAACACTCCATCTCCTTAACACTCCAACTCCTCAATGCTCCATCTTTTCAATGCTCCATCTTTTCAATGCTCCATCTTTTCAATGCTCCATCTCCTCAACACTCCATCTCCTCAATACTCCATCTCCTCAATGCTCCAGCTTTTCAATGCTCCATCTCCTCAACACTCCATCTCCTCAACACTCCATCTCCTCAATGCTCCAGCTTTTCAACTTCAATGCTCCATCTCCTCAATACTCCATCTCCTCAACACTCCATCTCCTCAATGCTCCATCTCCTAATACTCCAGCTCCTCAATGCTCCAGCTCCTCAATGCTCCAGCTCCTCAATGCTCCAGCTCCTCAATGCTCCAGCTCCTCAATGCTCCATCTCCTCAATGCTCCATCTCAACACTCCCATCTCAACACTCCAGCTCCTCAATGCTCCAGCTCCTCAATGCTCCATCTCCTCAACGCTCCATCTCAACACTCCATCTCCTCAACACTTTATTCTGTAGTTATATGTGTTGTTAAGGTATTACCAGGAATTGGGTACATTTAGTAATCAGCATTGAAGTACACATACATATATTAGAGAAGAAAAAGAGCCTTAACACTATAGATCGCAAGGTCTGAAAGGGGAACTTTGCTATTATATTCCAGTTATTTCTGCTAGTTAAGTTTGTATTGCTGAACTCACTGACCTACATCAGTTCTATTCACATCAAGTCAACACTGCATGGTATCACAATGTAATTTAAATAAAAAATTAAATTAAGTTTCAGAAATGGTGGTCAATTTGACAGTCCCAGATTCAGACTCTGAATGCTGCTCTTCTTATCCTAAAAACTTTTAAGCCAAACAGTAAAAAATTAATAGAATAAGGATTTTTTGTTCAGGAAAGATAATACCCCAAAATGAAGTTATGTATCCATAACTCAAGGTTGGAAGCATCCTGAAGCCCTAAATAAAAATTGCATTTTATACTGTGATTTGAACTCAAGGCTGCACTAGTAACACTGTAACTTCTTTAGTATCCAATGTTAGCAAGTGCCCTATTTAAGAACGAGGCCATTTTTAAAATAGAGATGATAGTTTGTAAAATGTTTTACATGTTTCAAATGTTCCTTCAAAGTTGAAGATAATTTATTTCCTCATCCAAACATCTCAGAGGACGATAGGGAAGGGCAAGGTATGAATCCAGGACCATCAACAAGTCCAAACAACAGTCCAGCGTGCATTCTGCACATCCAGGCAGCCACCCATAGTCATAGTAAAAAGTATTTTCTAAAAGAGTTTCTATAATAACATTGTCAGATGCAGGTTCCATTTTCCCATTTTCATTCACAAAATTTGTGGCATGTGTGGCTGAGAGGCGGGCCTACACTGCTTGGCTACAGCTTAGCCACTTACCATGGGGGCTCAATTTTGAATCCTGAACCGAGCAGAGTTGTTTTCTGAAAGCCCAAAGACAGCATGTAAACCTCCCATGTGTTCCCTTCCCCCAATAGTCAACAAAAGGAGATTGGGCCATAGCAAAATAAGTATGCTCTAAGCATAAAATATGCACTACATCAAAAGCATTAAAAAAAAAAAAAATTTACATGTTTTTTTCAACTCTTTCATACCTTAACAAATGAATTTGAATAAGTAACTATTCTATTTGAAAGTGAAACAAAACTTAACACTATTAAGTCCAAATACTTTTTACTATGACTAAGTAATAGTAGGTTTGGAATTAATCAATACCAGGCCCAAATACTTCTTACTTTGACTATTGATGAAATAAACATGACATCAAACATAATAGCAGCACCCAGGGAAAAGAAGGTGAAGAAACTGTAGTAATGCATAGATAAGTCTTAAGGAGGACTCAAACCTTGGACCTCAGAACCATCCCCATCACATAGCTGTGACCAGATGCAAGTTAGACTTCCTGAATAACACCCCAAAAGAAGATCTACAAATCTTGTAAGATGCCCCAACAAACTAAGAGATAGGTGAAGAATATTACAGACAATATCAAAGTGAGAAATCATCAAGTTAAAACAGAAAATTCAACAAAATCAAAATAATAACAACCAGTTTGATACAAATATAAACCAATCTAAACAAATAAACCCATGTTTTTTAATTCAGACTGTCTTTCCACTGATTTGGACTCTCCTTCCTTCACTCTTTCTTAGACTGTTCATTGGCAAATGAAATAAACTAAGAGCGTTAACAGCCCCCAGTCTATTGCCATCTTTTTGCAGTATCTCATCTTCTTATCCAAGATTATTACATACTAGGGGTGTCTCAAGGGTCAATCTAGTCATGCAAGTTAATCAATGACTTAAACTCTGCCAATTCACATGTTTTTTCTAGCTGACTCAGGCAACCCATTCCATGCTCTAATAGCACTAGGGAAGAAGGAGTATAAATTTCTTCTAGCATATGGGATGAGGAATGTTCCTTTATCTTTGTGTCTTTCTAAGTATTTTTTTAAGTTTTGTTTTTGTATTTGAAGTTTATAGTTTAATTTTTTTTGTATAATTGCTACTTTACTTTTGAAGTCTTCTGTCCTGAAAGATCTCTAAATGTAATAATTTTACTAGAGGTCTAACTATAATCAAATGTGAATATTTGTTAGTTCGGAATCTCACTGCTCTATCTTGTGTATTCTAGTTTCTTAATGTTTTATTGAGTTGAGGGTTCTCAAATAGAGGACTCATTATCTATTGTTCAGTTGCATCACTGCATCATCTCTACTGTTGGTTCTCTTTACTCCCTTTTGGTCTTGTTCACATTTATTTCTTGGCTCATCAAATACAGAGTACATCTTCCATGAACATTTCCATCAGATTAAAACTTTTTGGTCTAATAACAAAGTCACTAAGTTAGAATCCTCAAAAGCTGTCTATGACGATTCTCCGAGTCCAGTGTTTTCTCTGCCAAGTTGCAATTCTCTAGTTCTTAATAGAAAATCATTTTTCCACAATTGCTTATCCATGTGAAAGTGGAATCATTGGCCTACCAATTTTCCAAATATGTTTCAATTTTTTGTCAAGAGTTGTTTATAAATATAAAGTACCCAGTTTATCTTTTCTTTTGAAAAGGATGAAAGAGCCATTTTTGCAAACCTGGTTGTTGACATCAAAACCATGTATTTGGTGAAGTCAATACAGAGCAATGGTTTTAGCACATCCACAGATATTCCATCTTTATTTCTTCTTTTTTAAGGTCCCCATTTGTGTTGGATGAAAAACTAAAATGAATGGCTCTTTGGTCCATCCTAACAAGGCCTCATATCTTATAGATTACTGATGTTGCTTCAAAAAAGAATATAATTATGTTCTATGCATTTCATGTGTCAATCTAGTCATGCATGTTAATTAGGGAATTAAACTCTGCTAAGTCACTGGTTTTCCTGGCTGATTCAGGCAGCCCATTCTATATTCAAACTAGGGAAGAAAGAGCACTTGTAGGAATTTGGCCTAGCATATGGAATAAGAATATTGCCTGGATTGTGGTGTGAACAGATGAATGGGTCATTTCTCCATCCAGAATAAGACTTACTCTATTGCCATGATAGATCAATTCAGATTGACTTCTCTGCTTTTTCTTCAACTTTGTCAGTTTTTTAAAGCCATTGCAGTTCCATCAGCAAATATTCCATAATCATTGGCTAAAGTGTCAAACAGTGGGACTGTTATAAAATCTGTTCATGTATACAATATTATTTTTGTTTATCAAGCGGCTAACAGCCTTAGAACAAAGCTAAGAACGACATATTAATTCTGGAATCACATTCTTTGTTTTGCCAGTGTTGAATTTCTATGCTGATATAGCAATGACATTGCCATTATTATTATTTGCTTCATAAGCCATAGTTTTCATTACCACTTTGATAGGTTTGGATTTTTATATATTGCTTTGTAACAAATCAGCCTTGGCAAGGAATCATTCCTTCATCCAAAATTGGCATGTTGAGATAGTTAGAAGTAGTGCTGAAATGTTGAGATAGTTAGAAGTAGTGCTGAAATGTTGAGATAGTTAGAAGTAGTGGGTGACCCAAGGCTCTCCTGACTTCTAATAGATCACCATACAAAATGTCTTGAGGAAGTCAACCTTGTGGCATTCCATGAACATGTCCAAGCTAGCCAAGATGTCTACTGCTGATAACAGTGCAAAGGTTCAGAGGAATCTTTTTTTTTTTTTTCATAAGTGCACTGAACACTTCTAAAGGAAATAGATAGATGATGTTATATTTAATCATCAGAGACTTTCACCCCACAACTTTGGATGATTTTCTATTAATGAAGCATACACTCTATACTGTCCTACTGATATGTTCAAACCCTGCCTCCTGCAGGAGGTTTGGACTAGGATGTAATAATCATCAAACCTGAATTAACATGTAAAACAAACTACAAAAAGGTCCTCTCCGATGAATGGATAGGTAAAGAGTATTTGAATGAAATGTGATATATAAATAGTTTTAACTTAATGATTAACATAACATGAAACAAACCTAAATGTCTTCAAATTCATCATAGCAATGAACAAGTTGATCAGGACCACGACAGCATCAAGAATGTAAACTCCATACAAAACGTAGCCAACCACCTCAATGACTTCCGGCAGCTGTCTGTTATCTCTGAGTCACCATTAACCTGACTGCTATTTGTTTCTTCTTTAATAGCTGGTGCCTGAGAGTTCCCAATACCAAAGGCAGCCCAGAACAATGTCCCAGTGGTCTCTAAGAGGCTGAAAAAAAAGTCTTTGGTCAGCAAATAAAATATTTTTAAGTACATTTGGGAATAAATTAATTCCTGTAAAATCTAGTAAATTTAATATCATCTAGCTAATTTAATATATTATCTTGTAAACTTAAACATCTTAACTAGTGATCAGCTTTCAAAGTATTTAACTTTAAACACTACCAATAAAAGCCATAATTTATTTATTTTAAGTTTTAAGGTCACTTTCAGAAAAAATTTCTTTCTTTTGAGTATGTCTATACAACCTGAAGTTATTTTGCTTTGCAAAAAAAAACATCCATAAATTAAATATAAAAAACCTTCACCTTGTAAGTCAAATGACTCTACCCTGCAAAGTTCTCATTCTTGGAAATACTGTATAGGCTTATTTGTCCACATATAAAGGCAATCATGACTGAAACATCCTATGGAATAATAACTAGATTAAGATACTTTTCGCATAATTTCATTAAGTTGGCTAAAGTAAACTTGACTTACACTAATGTTGTTATTATAATAACCTGTGTTCAAATCCTACATATCATCATGATTAAAATATTATGCCTTGGCCAAGAATCCTTAGCCCTTCATGCAATAGGAAGGAAATTGGTGGCCTACTTCTGTTTCTAACCAGGTGCAAGTAAGTGGATTTGTTTAATAGCTAAAAGTGTCATGAAATGCTTCACTGAATTGGTTGAATCTAGTGGATTTTTTTCCTAAATAGACCTACTCAATAATGAATAATCTACAGAAGATAATAAACAAAGTGAAATTGAAACACTTTAATTAACTAATTAAACAAGTATAGTTATATCTTTGAATCACCAAGTTTTCAGTTCTAATGAAGAAATGTTTAAAGCCTAACTAATAATATGAGAGGCACAGTGGGGAGTGGTAAAGCACTTGGCTTATGAGCACAGGTCCCAGGTTCGAATCCTAGAAGACTGAAATTTTTACTTTCAGGATCTTTAAGGCCCCTCTTAGTCAACCCAGATCTAATGGGTACCTGACATTAGTTGGGGAAAAGTAATGACGGCTATTGTGCTGGTCACATGACTTTAGCTAACCATAGGCCACAGAAACAGATCACCTTTACATCATTTGCACTATAGACATCATGGTCTGAAAGGGGAACTTACTTTTTTAATAATATGAGCTAAAATAAACCTTTGCTCTAATATTGTAATTCTTCTTATAATTATTATAATTTCCTAGAGCCTTAAGTTTCAAGAGATTCTAGACAAGTATGAGGATGTCCTCAACTTTTCTCGGACATTTTTAGATGTACTAGAAAATAGAGGAACACGAATTTATATTTCATTTTTGGCATTGTAACAATTTATATGTAAGGCACTATTTTTTATAACAAATTTCCTTCAGGTTAATAAAAAAAATATTATTATAAAAAATGAGCTCATAATCATACCATGGCAGCTGCCAGCATCCAAATTTGAAAAAGGGGCAAAAAATTCAAAAGTAGTGTCCCTTCATAGTGTGCACTAAGAAATGTTTGTATGATGTAGCAGGTTTGCAGCAGTAGTATACTCTGAGGGGAAAAAAAAAGCTGCCCTGTCCACTAGCCCTGAATCAGAGGCATACAGATGTATGAATTGTGGCAAAGTCTGCCGTTCTAGAATTGGCTTGATTAGCCACACCAGATTCTGCCCCGTCTCAAGATTAAGCCAAAACCAGTGACTCATTTGGGCGCATCCATTGCTTTTTGAGACAAAAGGAGCCATATATATATATACTCTGACATGTAGCAAGAATCTTCATTGCAATGTTTATGTGTGCAAGGTCAGATGTCACCCCATCCCTCCAATTTTTGGTTAATATCACAGTAGTGAATATTGTTCTTTTAGTCAAGTTTTAGTAAAGTAAAAAATTATGATCAATAGTTTTGAAAGGGCTGTTGTGGACTGTGCAATTCGGGCCAGAATTTCAGGTTTTGTCCAAGTTTATGTGGATGCCAAATTTTGGGTGCCTCTCTATCTAGGCTCTCCATCATTTCTTGTACAATTTTTAGCCATGAGAAATATGAGCCAACAGGACAATGGCCTGTCCTGCACTGTGCTATAATAGCTTGCTCAGGCCTGGACAGTCTCCACCATGGGGAAGTGTGGTCAGGGCACCTCATGCGCTCCCAGACTCCACAGGCTTTTTAGGATTTGTCCCAGCACTCAAACTACTTTTCCATTTCTGTTTTTTTTAATTATAGCCAGAGCATGATGAAAACTTACAGCCTGTTCAGTGGGTGGAATTTGCCCTCCCTGGTGGGCCAAGGAGTCTGCAATAGTGGAAAAAGTGCGGAAGCTGGCATCCACAAAGTGGGGAGCGGAGCAGACATGCTCCAATCACTGTATTTAGGAGCAGTCCGTTCACAGACTACAGCCTACCTGTGCAAATTTATGGCTCTAGGACTGCTCTTGAACAACTTGATAAAATACAGTCCAAAGCACTAAGATTTGTCTGTGGGACAAGTCCAGTAAATGCAGCTGAAATAATGGCTAATGTAGGTCCACTAAACCTTAGGAGGGAAAGGTCAGTACTGACCTGCTTTGAGCAGTATAAAAGGCTGGATGAATACCTCCCAGCTAGAAAACTAGTGGATGGTTGGAGATACAGAAGACGTATTCAGATGCTGGCCTCTCCACCAACCGATAAAACATTCAACATTTTCATCCCCTTCCTCCTTGGTGTCGCCCATCGGCCCCAGACATACGTTTGAAACTAGTAGACCCTAATATATGTTTGAAACTAGTAGACCCTAATGCCACTAAGCTAAGTCGTTCATCTAAAGACCTTCAAATTCTAGCACTGGAGACCATTAATACCTTCAAGCTCAGTGCTATTTTTGCATTCACTGATGGGTCGGCATCGATAGATTCTGAAAGAGCAGGCTATGGAGCCTACATCGACTTTCTTGGCTCTCACTCAGTCAAAATCTTTGGTCCATGTGGTAGTGTTTGCAGTTTCAATGCGGAGACCATGGCAGTCTGTGAAGCCTTAAAAGTCATTGACTTTAACTCGGCGAGGGACAATTGAGGGCAACACAGATTGTTGGGGTCACTGACTCAAAATCTGTACTACAGGCTTTGCAAAGCCCCAAACCATGGCCTCCCAATATCGACACTGTCATCATGGCTTCACACAACATAAAACAACGCTATGGCACCCCTGTAATAATGCAGTGGGTACCGAGTCACATAGTTGTAAAAAAAAAATTAAAAAATATTAAGAAATTATATTTAGAAATGGAGTTGTCCTTAAAACATAATAAGAATTATTTCCTATGAGAAAAAAAAAAAAAAGCCTATCATGAAAATTAAAAAAAAATGTAGCATTTTTTAAATTTTCAGAATGTATACATTTGCAAAATATATTTTCTTTTAAATTATGATGACTAGAACCTAATTTAAGGCCTACAATAATTATTTTTAGTATTATTTGAGCAAAGATCAACACTAATCATGTACATATGAATTGTCCTAATTTAATATCTTTCTTCTTGGAACATATGTTTAAGACTACGATACCTGCTTTCATACATCACAAAGCTCTGCATACAGTACAGTATCTTATAAGTTTGTTCTCTACATTTAATTTTTTTTTTTTTACTTGTAAAATGTTGTAAAATGTTTTACATGTTTCGGATGTTCCTTCAGAGTTGAAGATAGTTTACTTCCTAGTCCAAACCTCCTGCAGGACGACGGGGGATGGGAGCGGGCAGGATTTGAACCCTCGACCATCGATAAATCCGAACGACAGTCCAACGCGCAAACCTCACGACCAGGCAGCCATCCAATTATTACTTCTGTTTGTAATAAATAAAAATAATGAAGTAAATTGTCTTTAAACCCAAAGATTAAGAAAATATTCCATAGTGAGACAGACCTAATTGTGATTTTAAAATGTTTTATCCCATCCCATGCAGATAAAGCTGCATTGGGGGTGGCTGTACTACTTAAACAGTGTTAACATTTTAAGCTTTATTACAATGAATAAAAAAAAAAAAATGACTTCACACATACTGCAGGTCAAGATACAGACACAAATATAAACAAACACTAGGGGCAACAATTGATATTTTTAACAAACATATTTATGAAAGTAGAGTGAGTACAGAGGGATGAGTGAGAAATGTAAACATTTTGCTGCTAAACCAACCAAGAGGTGATGGGAGCTTTACATGGATGCACCAATATTAGAACCTTGTCTTGGATAAAAATGGCTATTAGATATAAACAGAAAAAAGTAATAGTACTTACTTCTTTTTTTTTTTTACTATTAAGTAAAGTTAATTTTATTGTAGGTTTTGTTTTGGTCAAAAAAAAATGTTTATAAACTATTTCATATGAATTGGTTGACTGGTTAAATTAGGAAACAAATGGTTACTGGTAAAAATACTTATATATTTATTTATTTGAAAATTTAATGAGTAACCTTTTATATATGTGACACATGCTCAGGGGTGGACTGGGTATCAAAACCAGCCTGGGCATTTCTAAATCATCCGGCCCATAAATTGTATATTATATTATGGGCATCCAGTTCTAGGTCTACCTGTCCTCAAAATCATTGTTAAATTTGATAATGTATCGATAGATGTACACATGCTTAAAGTGAACACTATGTCCTTATAAGGAATAAAGGCTTTATGTTGCTTTTTAATGGTAAAGTGTATCTAGACTCTACTACTAGGCCCTAAAAGGAAGAAGCTCTATCGATGTAGGCTATTACATTATTTCGGAAAATGTGTTAGATTAAATTACTAGGCCTAGTAGAGTCTGTAAAAGATTTTTAAGGAAATACTTCGCTCAGAGGACACGTCCCCTGAAAAAAGAATACTATGACAAATGTAACAATTTAAAAGGTAATAGTTTAGATACGCAGATACCTTTGCCGACCACCGTGTTGTTTGTTAACAATATTTATCTCCCTTACCTATATTGAACTTTCAATAACTTTTTTTAAAGAGAGTTTTTGTTCTTATGCTGTCAACTTATGATTTTTTAAGTGTATGTACTGAAATGAAGGTCTAAATAAAATGTTATTAATAAATTGATGAACTTGTTGTTTCTTCTTTTTTTCTACTTATGAAATTATTAATTAAAAAATATATGTTAACAATTAGATCTATAATTAATATATTAACTCACCAAGCAAAGCGAAATAATGATAAAATAAAAAAAACAAATATGCATGAATTAAATGAAATGAAACACGCATCTATATATACATGTTATGTTTAATTATTTTTTTTTTTTTTGAACAAAATTATGCATTATGACTTAGTGATCTTTTTAGAGCAATGACAATAAATGATATAGATCTAGTACGGGAAACTTATTACTATCAGAAATAATACTTTTATGTTTATCTGTTGATGATTAAGACTACAGTTAGATCTATACATTTCTAACGAATTTTGAGCACTCTCTATTTTCGTAAAATCACACCACGAAGAGAAAGAATTTTATGAAGCTGACACAGATCAGTGTCCCTTTCTCTTTCGCCGTAAGGTCTTCTGAGTGGAGTCTACTGTCTACCAGAGATTTTTTGGCGTGTGTTTTATGATCAGATAGGACTAATGTCTGTGTTTATAACTCTTACCACTACCTCTGGCTCCACCTCTCTTGGAGGGAGGATAGGTCGAGTGTAACTAGATCACGAACGTCTTTGTTAAACGTTACGTAGCACCTGTTAAACTATCATGTTTCACAATCTGAAATTTACTTTGCGTAGAGTGGGGAACAAAAGCCAATGTATAAAGAAACAGGTAAGAAGCATATACACTACTATTTAGATAATTTATGCATCTTTACTTTCGGAGTTCATTAAAAAAAACAACTCCTCACCTATTACACTAAATTTGTTTAAGATGTGTAGTTGTGTGTGTGTGTGGGGGGGGGGGGTAGCGACTCCACCTACCAACCCTTCTCTTCACATGGATCCACTAGCGCCCATGTATTACATTCCGTTACGGAGTCCAAATCAAGTTTTTCTCTCCCGCCGTACCGTACAGGTGGCGATTGTCTCCATTTATTCTTACGTACCTTTAAACCCTCGCTGCGCCGGCCGTCACACGCGATCTTTGTCTTTACGGCAGAACTAGGTGTGATGTAATCACCTTCCCCTGCTCAGAGCTTCGCCGGCGACGTGGTCATATTAGGTCATCTACTGCTAGGATCGCTGGTATGCTCATAAAGGGAGAAGGGCAAGGTACGGTGTTTTACTTGGTCAAAATTTATCCTTCTTCGCTTTCTTTGTCGGTTCGTTTCACCGACATGCAGTTCAACTGAGGTCTAGTCGGATGAGACTAAGACTGAAACGTGATGCAACATAAACCATGTCATGATCAAAACTCTCTTGGTTGTATCCTATAATGTCGGCCAGCTTCTACAGATAGTTATGTACTACAAAAACTCCCGTGGTTGGATCATATCGTGTTGGCCGGCAGTCTATAAGTAGTTACATCAAGAAGTAGTTACGTATGACAAATACACTCTGATTGTCATAGAGTCTAGTCCCCCTCCCCTATTTGGTCCACAGAAGTAGTGACATAGTATTTTTATCTTGAAGCTCTTTCATCTCATTAAAGAGATTTGATAAAGCCTTTGATTTTCATCGCCCCATCCCTATTTGGAGCCATCACAAGGTTACTAACTGTGATGCCATTGTAACATTTCCCGAATCTGTTATAAAAGCAGTTCCCTTCCACTCTTCAAGCCTATCATTACTTTCTCTACCTTGTTGTAGATATTGCTTGTTCTTATATTGTGCATTGTTTTTCATTCAATATGATTATAAGTTACCGTACATAATAAGAGAAGGATAAAGAACTTGTACTTATAGCTACCATATTTTTTTTAACAGCAGCATATGGAGCTGATGAAAAAACATGGGACAAATCTGCAGAAATGCTTGCAGCTGCTACACTACTGCAAAGAGACATCTATACATTCTCACCAAACCACAACAAAACAAAATACTCATGGCTATTATTAAAACCTTTATTTCATGATGCAAACACATACATACTATCTCACACAGACAACCATATATGCTGCAATATAACACTATTGCATACAAATGGTAATCACTTTGATGTGGTTGTACCACAAGAGGCCACGTGTAACCGTTTTTTTGCCAAATCCACTGCTTGGAGTATGATGATTTAGCCTAAATTTTTAAGTGTTGATTAATATTTCATCTTACAATATATTCAGATTAGATCTATTTGGCTATTTGATTTTTTTTCTTGCCTTTGTATTTTATTACATAAAAATACATAGAAATATACCCATTTTTTAAAAGATACCACATTTTTCTTTTGCATGTCATTAATTTCATCATTAAATAACAATTTTTATGTCCATTATTTTCATGTATTTAAAGTCAGGGTACCGGTATCTATTTATTTAATTACTTTTATTTTGCCAATAAAAGATATTTTGTTAGGCTTAGAGTTATTTTTTTTATTTTTCTATTAATTTTTTTGTCTGTTGTTATTACTTTAACTACATGATTTTAATTTCGATTTTTAGTTATTTTTCAAAGTACAAAAGATTGTTTGCATTTTAAATGAATTTTAATATTAGATCTAATAGCTGCTAGAAAGAAAGACAAAACAGCAACAGAAAAAAGTTGGCAAGTAATTCAAGGGAGATAGTCTAGTACTAAGCCTTAAAACCAAAATGGCGTATTTCCAATGACAATATATGGTAATAAGAAATAAAACTTAAAAAATATATATTTTAAAAACTATTTATCTCCGAGGAAATCAAATTGCATATTTGTAATCTGCATTTTTTTCTGCATATTCTGAAAATATAAGAGAAACCTAATTTAGCGTTTCTAGTGTCGTATACTAATACCCAATTGAATATTGGCATCCATGTGGCCTTTATAGTAATTATAGCCTTTACTTTATCTTATAAAATACCAAACGTGATTTCAAAAAAGGAGAGATACTTACTGTAGTCCTAGCAGCCCATTTGGATACCGGCCCACTGGGCATTTGCCCGAATGCCCATATAGCCAGTCCGCCCCTGCACATGCTACAAATGCTTATTCACATTGTACATTTTTTTAATTTCATAGATCTAGATCTAGTTTCACATCTCATTGCCAATGGCAAGATCATTTAGTTGATTTAGCCAGCATGTGGTATGCTGGTGCTTCTTGGTTTCAGCATCAAGGCTTTCCTATTAAGCTTGTGATATATAGATCTAGACTCTAGTAATAGTAATATCATCTAGATCTATTCTATCTATATCTATAGATCTAATTTCTAAATCTTGGAAGGCGGACCCTATTCCCAACCAGTTGTGGTTCGATCTTGGAAATCGGTCTTCATTCTCAGAAAAAAAAAAAGATCTTTAGTCTTTAAAGTTTAGAAATATTACAATCCCGTTTCGCGGATTTTAAATAGTTAAATAGATCTAGAAGAGGCTAGATCTATTAATCACAGAACTTCAGAAAATTTTCACTCAAATCTAATCTATGATATAATCAAAAGTTTATTGCCTTTTAGTTTCCATGGAGATAACAAAAAATGTCATGTTTCGACAATGTAGATTATGTAGGTCTGTGATCTTACCTTTTACCTTTTTTGACTTCAGATTTTCTCATTATAAGGAGATGTGAGTTCAGAACTAAGACCTATATATATTGTATCATATGTCTGTGGTTCAGAAGCGCGAAATGCAGAAAATAAATAAAAATTATTTAAAAAACTAGCTGGTGCTCCCCCCGACCCTCTTCTCGTACCCTACTGGGTGGATACTTTAAAGATTGTTTAGGCAAAATCTGTTTTTTTTTTTGTTTTTAAGTAGGCCCTATATTTTTTTCAATCATTGCTAAATATATGTATTATCAAAATACAAAATACGCGTAGGACGTAATCATCTTCTTTTTTTAAGTAACGTCTGTATTATAAAAGATAAGAAGATTATAAATGTCTTGTAAAATTATTAAAATCACTTGCGTCCCCATTCTACTGCAGATTTTCCCTAGCTTTATTCACGCCTGTAATGAAAATTACATCTCTCTTCTTTAATTCAGAAAATCTATTAATCAGAATAACTAACACACTATTCAAAGATTAAAGTCAATTCAGCTAATCACAAATCAAGTCTCTTGGGTTTGTTAACTATTCTGCCTGAGCGTGTTACGTAAGTTTTTTTAATGTCAGAAATGCATATTTTCAGATGATAAACCGTAGGCCTACTCGCGTATTTTCGTGTCCATTGGCGTACACAATACGCAAGATGCGTACTTATAGGCAACTCTTCTTTTAGGTCAGTGACACGCCGGGTACGCTATTCTCTGCCTCACCGTGGTAGTAGGACGTGGAAACAATCGCTAGTGGACGTAATTACACTAAATGAGTATCAACACAAGACTCTTGTGGAAGGGTCTAATCCTCTAAGGGAATATCGATAATAATCCAGGCGCCGTTCCACAAGAGACAGTAGTTACACCAAAGGCGAGTCCCGCACGGTTAGCTTGATAAAACATAGAAAAATGGTGGGGATTCCCGGTGTGCTCGTCCTTCGGCCATGTATTCTAGTTCATGCGCCGGAGTGCCCGACACATTTGAAATAGCAGTGTTTTATATAGACATTGACTTGGACCTCATCCAGACATAGCAGTTTGTTCTATCAGACTTGCAAGCCAAGAGTTCGTAGAAAAAAAAAGATGCTGCGTTTGACTTGATACATTGTTAGCTGCAATTTGCGTTAAGTGGGTGCGTGAGTGTGTGTTTACTCGAGCTACTTATCAGCACCAACATTTGTGGAGCTTGTCTTGATGCTTAGCTTAACACTAACTGGAATGTGTTGCTGAGAGCCCAAAACCGATTGGCTACGGCTTGGCTAGCTAACATGGGGGCTCGAGTACGAATCCCGACTCAAGTGGAGTTGTGTTTACTGATAAACACGGGAAAGAGAATGGACCATAGTGCATACTGAGCATGCTGTAAGCAATTACACCAAGCTAGTGCACACTGAGCATGCTGTAAGCAATTACATCAAGTTAGTGCACACTGAGCATGCTGTAAGCAATTACATCAAGTTAGTGCACACTGAGCATGCTGTAAGCAATTACATCAAGTTAGTGCACACTGAGCATGCTGTAAGCAATTACATCAAGTTAGTGCATACTGAGCATGCTGTAAGCAATTACATCAAGTTAGTGCATACTGAGCATGCTGTAAGCAATGAAATCAAGTTAGTGCATACTGAGCATGCTGTAAGCAATGAAATCAAGTTAGTGCATACTGAGCATGCTGTAAGCAATTACATCAAGTTAGTGCACACTGAGCATGCTGTAAGCAATTACATCAAGTTAGTGCACACTGAGCATGCTGTAAGCAATTACATCAAGTTAGTGCACACTGAGCATGCTGTAAGCAATTACATCAAGTTAGTGCATACTGAGCATGCTGTAAGCAATTACATCAAGTTAGTGCATACTGAGCATGCTGTAAGCAATGAAATCAAGTTAGTGCATACTGAGCATGCTGTAAGCAATGAAATCAAGTTAGTGCATACTGAGCATGCTGTAAGCAATTACATCAAGTTAGTGCACACTGAGCATGCTGTAAGCAATTACATCAAGTTAGTGCACACTGAGCATGCTGGAAGCAATTACATCAAGTTAGTGCACACTGAGCATGCTGTAAGCAATTACATCAAGTTAGTGCACACTGAGCATGCTGTAAGCAATTACATCAAGTTAGTGCACACTGAGCATGCTGTAAACAATTACATCAAGTTAGTGCACACTGAGCATGCTGTAAGCAATTAAATTAAGTGTTTATGTGCTTCATCTGATGTTTTGTAGATCTAAATGTAAGCCTATATGTTATTTGAGTGTACTTTCGGAAGAAGAGTGGTATAACGTACTTTTTAATACAACACATATTTTCGTCTCATCTAAATTAAAGCCGTTCTTTGAAAAAAAAAAAGCTAATTACATTCTATGTGTTAGGATTCCTTATTTCAACCTAATCGTGCATGCTTGAGACTCCAACTTTGCTAAGTCTTTGGTTTTCCTTGGCCCTTAAAATGTTCAGGCAACCGTTCTTTGCTCTATGTTTTACATGTTTCGGATGTTCCTTCAGAGTTGAAGATAATTACTTCCTAGTCCAAACCTCCCGCAGGACGACGGGGGATGGGAGCGGGCAGGGTTTGAACCCGGGACCATCGATAAATCTGAACGACAGTCCAGCGCGCAAACCGCACGACCAGGCAGCCATCTAATGGCACAAGTTAAGCAGACGCACTGCTATTGGCACGACTTATTCCTTGAATATGTATCTTTATGTTTTCATGCGTATTTTATTAGGTTGTACTGTAGGACTATGCTATGGTTCAGTGTCCAGCGTTATATGTAATATTGATACTTTTTGTTTGAAATCTTCTTCTCTGAAGCGTCTTCAATTTTAGTGACTTAGCTAATGGAAACTTGTTATGACACAAGACTCTTTGAAATAATAATAGACTCACAGGTTATTACTCTATAAATACTTTAATATTACAACAAGTTATGTAAATAAGAACATTTCATTTCTCTTCCTCTCAATTTCTCCCTGCTTCCCCTTTTCAACATCACTTCCATTCATTACACAAATTCGCACCATTATTCATGCACACCGTGCTGCGCTACGACCGTAACACCCCCTTAGGCCTATTCTAAATCATAGACTATATATAGTCTATGCTCTAAATCTCACGGCTCTATTTTGATTTCGTTCACGTTCCTTTGTTTCTCTTCGCGACGATTGCACACGACACTAGTTGACCTATACACATAGTAACATCTAGTTATATTATGAATACGCACATAGTAACATCTAGTTATAAACATGTTGTGTATCCTCCCTAAAGACCCACCTCTTATTTATAGCACAAATGCTCTTTCTTCCCTAGCGCTATTAGAGCATGGAACGGGTTGCCTGAGCCAGCCAGGAAAACCAGTGACTTAGCAGATTTAGGTCATTGGTTAATATGCATTATTAAATGCATGACGAGTAGGACGTAATCATCTTCTTTTTTGAAGAAACGTCTGTATCATTTAAGATAAGATAAATACAGACGTTTTCACTGGGGGCCCGGTGGCCGAGTGATAAAGCGCTTGGCTTCCGAATGCATTGGGGTCTCGAGTTCGAATCCCAGTGACGATTTTAAGACGCCCCCGAGTCTATTTCACTCTAATAGGTACCTAGCATGCGTTGGAGAAGTATAGGCGGCTGACACAGAGTGGATTTAGACACTGGCCTATATATCTTTAAAGTTGTCCTTCATTCCTTTAGAAACGAAGATAATTAGGCTATGTTTTAGACCAGTGATTCCCAAAGTGGTCTTATAGACCCCCAGGGGTCTACGAAGACTTCCAAGGGGTCTACGAGACAAAAAAGTTTGGGAACCACTGTGTTTTAGACTAAACCTCTTGCAGGAAGGCAGGGGACCAACGTGTCGACAATCCGCATACAACACGACCAGTTTTATGAGACCTACTCTGTATAGCTCATATGTAAATAAGCATTTCAAATAATTTTCATTATGTGTGGGTAATATACGAGGATCACATCAACATTACCATCTGAGAGTACAGGGAGAAGGAATAAACACGGTGGTGTCTGACAGTAAAAGTCTGTTGGTCGGGCATCTTACCAACCCTATATCCTCGAGACATTTGACTCTACTGACAGTAGGTTTTTTCAACTTACAGCAAATGTTTGTTAAAAAAAAAACAAAAAGAAAAAAAAGAAGGTACACGAATCGTCCTGTGATGATTGACTAAGGCCTATATTACCAAGTAGGCCTATTTACTATAAATGATGATACGTTGAGAGTGAGACTTGCTAAAACTAGGATTTTACTTTGCTTTCATTTTTAAAAATAGCTTTTATATAGCGCAGCTTTAATGCTTATGGCATGCTCAGAGCGCTATGGTCCAATGTCATTTGTGGACCAGTGGGGGAAGGGGTACCGTATATGGGAGAAAGTTTTCCGTGCTGCCTTTAGACGCTCAGTAAACACAACAATGCCTCTTGGCCACACATCCCATTAATTCTTTTTTGAAGGAATGTCTGTATTATAGGCCTATAAGATAAGATCAATGTTATTGTCTCAAGTTATTTGTTGATAGCCTTTTGATTTGCATGAAGTTGTAAATGTTTGATATAAAATGTTTCATTGCTAAGAGCTGAAGTTAACTGTGAAAGACTTTAACCATGTTAAATTATTTCATCATCTATCCCGACTTTCCTCATAGGTGTGCTGACTGTGCTGTGACAGTTCATCAAACCAAATCCAGGTCTACAGCTGTTCTTGGCAGGATATCAAGAGAGGCCGGTCCCTTCTTTTACATTGTTCGGCCAGCGTTTCTTGAGACGACCCTTCGTGCTCCCTTCATTCTACCTTGATGGATGGCTTTTGCTGTAAGACATGTCTTACGAAATAGCCAAACCAGCTCAGCTTTCGTCTCATCACAGTATTGAAACATTTCTCCTTTTTGCCAGCCAGAGTGTTGACTTGTAAAAGTACACATTCATTCGACTACACATTCACAATCGAAGGCTTGAATTCTTCTCTCAGCCTCAACGTTCAGTCCAACTGTTACTGCTTATTGCGGATAAAAAATTCTCTAAAAAAAAGTTTTTATTTTACTTGGAAGCTGATGTTACTTTTCCAGAGTTTTCTCATGTCAGCGGATGCCAAGTTTTACGGGTTTATATCTTTTATGGTTAACAGATGAGGGAACAAAACCCGAATTATTGGCCCCAATAGCACAGTCCACAGCAGCCCTTTCAAAACTTAAAATAATATGGAAAGATAAGGGCTTAGCCCTCGGCACCAAAATCAGACTGATGCGCTCTCTGGTCATGGCCACATTTTTATATGCTTGCGAGTCGTGGACGTTGAATGCAGAGCTTGAGAGGAGGATCCTAGCAATGGAATTGAGATGCTACAGAAGGATCCTAGGCATCACATTCAAAGACCGCATCACAAACCAAGAAATCAGAGACAGGGTTACTGTAGCGATCGGAGCCCATGACGACCTGCTAACTATTGTGAAAAGACGAAAGCTTAAAACCTTTGGCCACATTACAAGATCTACGGGGCTCGCAAAGACCTTCCTTCAGGGAACAGTGCCAGAGAAAGAAGAAGAGGCAGACAGAAAAAGCGATGGGAGGACAACATTAAAGAATGGACAGGCCTGCCATTGAGAGAGGCTCTAAACAAGGCAAAAAAAAAAAGGAAGGAATGGAGAAAGACGGTCGACAAATTTTGCCTGGTGCCCCAACGGTCCAACAGACTAAGGGATAGGTAAAGGTAAAAAATCTTTTATGGATCTTCCATCTTTTATGTTTGATTGACCCTATATAAACGATTTGGATTGTTATAATTACACCAGGTACAGTTTGTATTTGAGTTACTTTTGCTTTCATTTATGTGATACTTGTTATTGTGTTTATTTAGTTTCCAGTACGGTATGCTTCTTTTGGGTCTTTTCCCCGATCTCTACTTATCCTTCTTTACTGTAAGTGTAACTTTCTTTAAGTGTGATAACTTTATTCAACGTCTCTTATAGGTTATACACTCAATCTAGTCTAGACAGTCTGGTAGCGTTGTGCCTCAACGCGGTTTTCGGGACAGTGGGAAAGTGTGTGTGTGTGTGTGTGTGGTTACCAGTGAATTATTAAATTGAAGAAAAAAAATCTTGTCATCAATTTTATTAGTCTATAATCAGATTGGGTGGAGGGGGGGGGGGAGGAATATACAGAATATTCAAGTTTAAGCAGGGTTAGGTTTTTAAGTTATTGTTTTAAGCCATTGATTTCATGAGATAGCCATGTAGCTGTTTCATAATTACGTTTATTTTTTAAAGTTGTTCAATGCATTTGAAGCTCATGGCAAGCAACAGACACAAAGTCCCCACACTCTCTAAGTATTTTTTTTTTAAATCAGGTTAACTTACAGGTATATGAGTTAAAACTATGTAACACTAATAACAGAATTAATGACTTTCATGTCATTAATAAGCAGCACAGTAACAAATAGGATATTTGAAATTGTACTTTATCATATCTTCATCATTAATAAGCAGCACAGTAACCAATAGGATGTTTGAAATTGTACTTTATCATATCTTCATCATTAATAAGCAGCACAGTAACAAATAGGATGTTTGAAATTGGACTTTATCATATCTTCATTTTTTTGTGTTTATCTTTGCACACATCTACAAAGCTTTTTAAACTATAAATGATAAATAAAGACACAGTATTATCATGTAACCAATCAGACCAATTGTTGATGTTGATAAAACAATGACTGTTAAAAGGTACAAACTAATTTGCTTGAAGATTTCTTTTAATATCATTATTAGATGGAACAAGAATCGCTGAAGGAAGACAAAAATACAAAGTTTATACATTCCTATATTTGTACATTCCACATTTGAGAATTTATACTAAGAATAAATGTCAAAAAGAAAAGGCTGCATCCTTCCACAGTTTGAATCCTTCCCTTCCCATGACTTCATCCTATTTCAAAACATAATTAATTATTTAAACCAAAATAACAAACAAATATATAGGTAGTGAAATCATGTCACTACTTTAAGACTCTCACACATTTTGAACAAGTAAACTATTGAACTGCCTGACCCTTTGTGGCTTATCATGATGGTCCTGAGTTGGCAACTGTTCCATCCCCATAATCTTCACTTCTAAAACTTCTGAAACTAACAAAACAAAACCTAAACAAAAACTCAGAGAAGGGGGAGGCTTGGGAAAAAAAAAAGGGGGGGGGCAATTCTTTATAGGCTTAGCTCATCATGGTGAAGAGGAAGTCAAAAGTATCAGAGTGGACTGAATGAAAAGTGGGGCAAAATATGTTAATCTAAAAAAATATAAATATGGATGCTTTCTGGACCACATTTTCCAGGTAACAATTTAAAGTGTGTATTGTAGTAACTTATCTAACATCAATAAAATATTAGCATTAAAGATAAAATGCCATAAGAATGCATTTGTCTCTTGTGTTCTAATCAAACTTCTTTACTTCTTTGAGTCTGAAGAGTTCTCAAGCGCTCACGTCTAGAGCTGCCACTAGAACGATTCAGTGAAACACTTCGAATAGGTTTCTCTTCTCCTAATTTTCCCTTCATTTTGTCAGAGCGCCGCCCCCGGACAAAAGAAACCAAACTTGTTTTTTTCCCGCTAGAAGATTTTCGCTTTGTATTTTCCTTCTCAATATCAACACTGCTAGTTTCCTGCACTCCCATTGGCATACACCTCTGAACAAAACTGTCATTTCCTTGTGTTGGAAGAGGGAAGGGTTGGAGATTTGTTGCCAGTGCTGGGATGACCATTGGTGTGAAATCTGGACTGGGCAGTAGATCTAGACCCGCATTAAATGAATAATAGGGGTACCTTGAGATAGACGTTGAGGCATAGTCAGATGCAGAAAATGACAAGTCAGAATCTGAGATTGGTATGTTACTTTCTCTGGACGTAGTCACAAAGCAAGAATGCTTGGCAGCAGGTATAGAATCATGCTTTTCAGTAGCATCTCTAATCATATTAGAATTAGGTTCTGATGTATGCATAACAGCTTCATATTCTTTGTTAGTCGGTTCTTTCTTCTGAAAATTTCCAAAGAGTGTCTGACTGACCAAAGCTTTAGCTGATTGATCAGAAGTTGTAGCAATGTTTGTTTTGTTATCTGTAGAACTACCGTCTTGTACTGGCTGAAAGAAATGTGTATCTGATAACCTTGACATTTCATCCTGTGACTGTCGCTCTTTAACTTCAGGAATTAATTTTGCAAAATAATTCTGACCAGAAGTCAGACCAGTATTCTCGTCACAAACTATTTTTGTTTCCATTGGAACTTTGGTATAAAATATTTGTGATTCAGTGCTTATAGCATTGGCATGTCCCTTAATGTTAATTTGAGGTTGGATGACACATGAATCTGATTGATCTTCAATGGACATTCGATCCGGGACATAAACGTGGTTAACATGACCCAGCTTTCGAATGACCCTTAGAGGTGGTTTCATTGGTTCCAACTGGCTAAACGTTGGCTCTGTACATTTTGGGAAAACAGGGTTATTACTCTTACATGTGTTAAATCCAAGTGCTTTCCCTTGTCTGGGATAGACGTGCTTTAGAGAAACACTCGAAATTTTCGCTGCATACTGATCTTCATTGTCACTATCATGTCCAGGATTGAAAGTAGCTGCGTCATTTTTCAATATGCTTCTTGGAGTTGTACATGTATCACCAGCAGAAGTTGTTCTGGTTCTTTTCATTGGGAAAGTAGACTCCACATTGTTATCCGCCGGCAGTGCAGAGGGATTAGGATTCGATGGTCTGCACATTTCCTCCGGTACAACTGGTTCGGCATCAAGTTTAGTAAAAGGAATTTGATGGACATCCAAAACCAGACTCTCGATGGCCTCTTTTCGTTTCTGTTTAGTTTCATGGTACTCAGCAAAAGTATGAGTTTGAGATATTTCTCTATGAAAAAAAGAAATGAATTAAAAATAATTAAAAATAAGGCACAAATTGACATTAAAAAAAAAAAAAAAAAGGGAAAGATGGATGAATTTAATAAATATTTGTATATGGTGATGTTATTGTTTTAAATAAACCAAAGGTAATCATCCAATCCATTGTTGGTCATTGGTCAAGCAAATATACACAATATAAATACTATTGGCTATTAATTAAAATAATCTTAAAACTATTTGGTGTAAGCTGACTTTGGAATTAAGCTACTAAAAATTAAATATAGTTCTTAGAAAATATATTAACACTGCCTATATTCTTATCTTATATAATACAGACATTACTTCACAAAAGGAGATGTTTACATCCTACGCGTCATGCATATTAACCAATGACTTAAATTCTGCCAAGTCACTGGTTTTCCTGGCTAGCTCAGGCAACCCATTCCATGCTCTAATAGCACTAGGGAAGAAGGAGTATTTGTACAAATTTGTCCTAGCATATGGGAGGAGGAATGTGCCTTTATCTTTGTGACTTTCAGAGTATTTTATTAAATTTTGTTTTTGTATTTGAAGATTATGGTTCAGTGTTTTATGTATGATTGCTACTTTACTTTTGAGCCTTCTGTCCTGAAGGCTTTCTATATTTAGTGATTTTACTAAAGGTGTTACTCTAGTCAAATGTGAATATTCGTTTGTTATGAATCTCACTGCTCTATTTTGTGTCTGTTCCAGTTTCTTAATGTTTTCTTGAGTTGAGGGTGTCCCAAACGGAGGATGCATATTCTATTATTGGCCTAACCAAGGTTAAATAACATTTTAGTTTTATGTTCTTATTTGTTTTGTAGACATTTCTTTTAATAAATCCTAATGCTTTGTTTGATTTTTTTGTAGTTTCATCAATATGTAGATTAGTAGGGTAACCTATGACCTTACTCTTAGTCACATAAAGCCTTTATTTAAAGGCGCTAATTTTGCTTTTGTGTTGTTTTTTTTACCCATGCTCCATTAAAAAAACAGAAAAGTTGCGATTACAGCAGGTCTGTAATTTTGTAGTGGATAAAAAGGTGAATCAGTTATTTTAATCAAATAAATCTGATGTTTTAGATTTATTTTGTTGAACCTTCCAAGATGAAGATTTTAATTCTACAGCATAGCTGGATTAAACTAAGGTTGCTCCATGATAAAAATAGTGAATGTATGAATAAAAATGACTAACAATCAAAGGAGATTTAGAAATGCTGAAAATTTCTGCTACAACAAACAATGAATAGTTTAGGATTAGGTTTAAGGCTTATTTACCTAGCCAAGTCTAGGTAGGTCATAGGGAAAGGGGGAGAACTGCAGGGTCTAAACGCAATTAACTGATGGCAGCTACCCCACTTAAGTGATACATATAGTTTGAAAAACAATGAGCAATGATCAACTTAAAGTCCAGGTTTTGGCAGTATATGTAAATCTTATGGTGAAGGTAATTATGTCCTATGCATATGAGATGCACTATTATAGTTCAATTAAGCATGTTAGAGACTTCTACCAAGTCATTAGTTTTCCTAACAGGCAACCATTTGCTGAATCAAAAGAACAATTAAACCTCAAGTTGGTTTTCAATAATTTCAAGAGAGCATTTTAGCCTACATAGTAATGCAAAGAGCACTTTGACACACAATAAGAAATGTTCAATCTAATTATAAACTATCTATGTAGTTTACCCAGAGGGTGGCCCAAAGGGTGCATCAATGTTTGGATAACTAAAGAAGTCTTTGCGAACATTGCTATTGACATGGTAGGTATCAGATGCTAGAGGTGTGACCTGCTGTTCAGTGCTTGTATTGATTTGATCTTCAAGGGATGATTCTTTAATGACCCCTTGATTCCACCGAGGACTAGTGCTGTAACTTTTGTGTCGGAAACTGTCCTCGCGTGACCTTCCTCCAACTCTTTGGTTCAAACTGAAAAGAATATTTGACAGAATTATTTTTTCTGGCAGGTCAATTACAAAAAAAAAATTTTAAAAATTCAACATTAAAAGAACTAAATTAACAATAAACATGTTATTATACTTATAGAGGCATTTATGAAGCATTTTATTTCTGAACTAAAAAATGTAATAGGTAAAGATATATCCTTAAAAATAATTTAAATTAAGTTTATAATTTAATTTGTGTGATACCATTAATATTTTAAAAACATCAAAAATAAAACCAGTAAACATGTATAAATACACTTATAAAAAAGGCTTGATCTATTCAAAATTATCAGCTTAACATTAAACTAATAAAACAAAACAAAACAGAAAAAGCTATAGCGTTGCAAAGTAAAAATGTGTTTAATAACACAATAAATAAATTACGACTGAACAAAACAATGCATTTAACTCATCACATTCAACTCAATATATTGGCATTTTCTTCGATTCCGAAGATTAAGGATGAGTGCAGTATTTCACATGACCATGCAGACCCAATAGCGACCTGCAAAATTTGCCACATCTAATCACAAAACATATTCAATCAGTGAACACAAAACAGATTTAACTTACGCTATATCTGCCTGTTGGGGCCAAACTCGAAATGAATCTCTACGGGACAGACAAAACTCCTCAGGCTCAATGACATTTTGAGACAAGTTACTGACAACTGATTCTTTTCTTGAGTCACATGACCTTTGATCAAAATCTAATAATATTAAGTGTAAGTATAGTCAAAAATATGCTGCAGTACTCAACTGACATTGACTACATGAGATGCTATAAGTTAGATAAGTTAAATGCTCAGAGATTGTAAAGCACACATAATAGCTTAATAAATTTTTTCTTTTGTCATCATAATGCAAACTGGATCCCTGTTGTAGAGGGTAGCGGTGCCTAATGTAGAGCATTACTAATGCAGCATTACTAAAATTGCCTTGTTATGTGGTATGCGCTCTGGTCTGTGGTCTCAATGATCTCGGGTTTGAATCCTGCCCATCTTCATCCCCTACCATAATTCAGGAGGTTTGGGTTAGGATGCATTGATCATCAGCTTTGAAGCAACATCAGAAACATGTAAAAGAAAAAACCCACAAAAGTCTTTTTTTTTTAAATATTGTTGGGTAACAGAAGGGGAAGAGCAAAGATTTAGCTGAGTATTTAGCTGAGTATTTAGGTAGGCTGAGGGAAAGCAAACGCACCATGAAGCTCTTCAAAATCGACACTGGCAACTGGGAAGAGGTGGCACTGGACAGATCCACATGGGGAGAGAGCATAAAGGAAGGGTCACAGATTGCAGATGTCATACACAACAGAAGCAGAAAGAAGGGTGAAAATGCAACGGCGCCTGCTGATTATATATGCCCAACCTGCGATCGTGTATCAAGGATTGGCCTCTTTAGTCACACAAGAAGTTGCAAAGGGAAAAGATCATCTCTCAAGACATAAAATGCCACAAATTTAGGTAGGCAAAGGATTATAATCTTCATTCAACTTCTATGCTCTGATTTATACAACCAAATAAAAGAAAATCTGAATGTTTAACAATAATCAAACAACCAAACATTATAAGTATACTGATAAATTTTCCTTTACTTTGAAAAGATTAATGGAGTTTTTTGAAACTCATTTATTGAAATATCTCTATAAATTGTATACAATAGAAATAGAAGCCACTTACTAGTTGTCATGTTACTGCTTGTAACAGTATTGCCTAGATTAATATTGTGAATAGAGGTTGTTGGACTTAAATGAGAGTTATTGTTCTTGAGATTCCTTTTATCCCCATCGCTCATGTTAACTTTGTTCTCTATTGAATCGGGAGCAAAACAAACCCTGGACTCTGTTTCACTGTATTTTCTCATTCTTTCTTCAAGAGATAGCCGACTACTGGCATCATGTCCCTGAGGAAATTAGAAAAAAAAAATAATTTTAATTTCAGCTCAATCTGAAAAATTGTCATGGTCACTATGAAAAAAATCACTTAAGGCAAAATCAAATGATTACCATGGTCATTTAATTAAAATCTATAAAATACTATCAAGTATTTTAAGTATCATTAAAAGACCTACTAGGTCATTGGAGACAACTAAAAGATTACCACTGTTATTTCTGTGCTATCAGAATATTATCATTGTCAAAAGTATTCAACTAAATTCTCTTAAAATTAGACATGGTATTTCAGGTGTCAAAATTAATTTTTCTAGTGTTAATACAAAATAAGCTGTATCTTTTCCTTAGAAGCATTCTCAAAATGTTTTAAAAACCTTTGGATGCTATGTTGCAGCAATTTTTTGACATGACTCCAGAAAGCTAGCCCAATCTTAAATATACACTTAAGTTCTATGCAGACAGCTGCCTGGTTGTGTGGTATGTGCTCTGGACTGCCATCATGATGATTACAAGTTTGAACTCTACCCACTGCCATCCTCTAAGTCCTGTGGGAGGTTTGGGCTAGGATGTAATAATCCTCATTTCTAAAGGAAATTGTATTATATAAGAAGAAGAAGAAGAGGAACTTCCAAAACATGTAAAACAAAACACATGGGAGTCACAAAAATGCTAACAAAATTAGTAAATAAAAAATTTAAAAAATATGTGATTAGTCTCCCTATAAACATATATATATATATATATATATATATATATATATAGTTCGTTCATCGTGGTTTGATGATGACCACTTTGTCATACAGGGGGCTGAGGGCTTTGCACTGGGGTTTTATGCCTCCTCATGTGGCTGGTGAGACCTATGTGAGCCCGGAATGTTCGGCTGCACACTGGGCAGGTTATTCCAGCTGGAGCTAGTGTCGTTTGTCTTGCTATAAACATATGAAGAATTTAATTACAAGATTTGAATGACAACTTTCAACAAACTCCATATGACTTTGTTTCCCCCTTGAAGGGTCTTCCCCTTTTCCTCTATTCCAAAATTGTCTTCATGTAGTTCATGGCCCCAATCCTACCCTGATACTGGTCTGTTAGTTTATCTCCTTTTTTAAATTGAGGAGTGACATTAGCTTCTTTCCTTGGTACTCCACCCTGATTACATGATGCCTGAAAAAGTAGAGTAATATAGCAGGAATACCATCAGGTCCAGAAGGTTATTAGCTAATAGTTTTTGGATACCTTTTTCCAGTGTGTATATATATCTCCTACTACAATCAACACAATCGTCATTCCAACTGCTACATATGCATGTGAGACGTGGAAGTCATCTGTCAAAATTGAGAAGAGACTAAATGTGGCTCAACAGAGATGGCTGAGACGGATTTTGGGAGTCAGTTACACAGACCGGATCTCAAACAAGGAAATCCTATGCCGAACTGGGAGTCGAACACTTAGTGAGGTTGTGACTGAGCGTCGCATGAGGTTTGCGGGACATGTTCTACGTCAAAATGAATTACGTACACCAAGAGTTGCGATAACATGGAAGCCAAAACGAGGAAAGCGCAAACAGGGACGTCCCTGTATTACCTGGCGACACACCTTCATGGAGGACCTCAGAACAGTGGACACTAGGTGGGAGGAGGCTTCAGACATTGCCAGTGACAGATCATTATGGAGACAGCTTGCCGCCCAATGCGCCGAACGGTGCGGGAGGACCTAAGTCTAAGTAAGACTACAATCAAAGAGATTAAAGTAACAACATTTTAGGATGAACAAAAAACTTCATCCATTTCCCTATACCATTAGTCACAAATGAAGAGATATTAAAGGGGAGGAGCTGACATGCTCATCGTTTGAAATAGCTGAACGAAGAAAGACTAGAGAAAATCTATTGCTATGTATTCAAAGCCATATTTATGACATTATGACATACCCAAAGATAGAAAAAAAACTACTAAGACATATTCAGAGATGAAAAAATACTAATTAGTTGTAGGGAAATTTTCCCCCAGCATACATGAACTGAATAAGTATAGTGATTGCTGAATTGCGCCAAAAAAAAAAGAACAATTTTAAAAACATGTTTTAATCATCTTTGTAAATTATATTTCACCCTTTAATTATGATTGGTGCTTAATTTGAAGTAGATCTATGCATGAGTATGAGCTCTGACAAACTAACGGCCTGTATAACATTGTTTGACATGCCTCACTATTCATTGCAAATATTATCTTAATATTCTTTACAGTTTACCTCTTAGTGCTATCCTGATATAGTGTGTACTCATCTCTCAGGGGGGGCCCAAGCCTGATACCAAGTGGTCATTAATATCCCCAACACTAAGCATCTCCATGCTATATTTGTATAATTCTTTATCACAACTTACCCTAGCCCTAGGGCGTTCATGGTAATAAGATCTTCTTCTGAACAGAAATGGATCTTTGTTGTTGTCTGACATCATAGATCTTATTCCTTCATTGCCTGGATGTGATGGAACAGACCTTGAGTAATACAATGAGGAATGATTTGGACTTACTTCTGGTTCCTGAACAGAAATAAAAAAACAAACAAACATAATAACCAAGTGATTCTCATTTATTTTTAAAACACTTCCATATACCTTTTTCATTCAAAGAAAGGGTAAACCAATAAATGTTGGATGGTTTTTAATTTTTTTATACACAGAAGTAAAAAAAATTAAAAAAGATTCTATTGGAAAATATAAGTGCTGCTTACTATCATTATTATAAATGACTTATCAAGAGGTCATTTCGGAAATGAGTGAGATAATTAGACAATAATAAAATAATAAAATACTCTGAAAGACACAAAGATAAAGGCACATTCCTCGTCCCATATGCTAGGACAAATTTGTACAAATACTCCTTCTTCCCTAGTGCTATTAGAGCATGGAATGGGTTGCCTGAGCTAGCCAGGAAAACCAGTGACTTGGCAGAATTTAAGTCATTGGTTGATATGCATGACTGAATGCATGACGCGTAGGACGTAATCATCTTCTTTTTTGAAGTAACGTCTGTATTATATAAGATAAGATAAGATAAGGATGCTGTCTAACACTTTTAATATTCCAAACGTGATTAGTAGCATATAGATTTAAGTCACAAGGTTTTGAGTGAACAATAAGGCAGCCTGACATAACTAATGAACTTTTTTTTTGTAACAAAGCGCTAGAATAACTGCATAATTTCACCACTGGCACTCAATGATTTGAGCTTCTTTACCGAAGAGCATCTCCACACAACTAAATATTTTGGTCGTGAACAAACTTTCTCCCATCAAAATTCAAATTCTTGTGTGTAATCTAATCACTGATTCACACTATTTACTTACATAACTTTTGAATTTTGTCCATGCATGTTAACTATCATTAATGTTTTAAGAATATACAAATAATTTTTTTTTCTATACATACATCCCTATTTCTAAGGCAAAGTTTTGCATTTATAAAACAATTATTTTTTAGATAAGCATAATGAAAGACAGACAAACATACCCATCCATGTTTAGCCAGCAGAAAAACATCTTTCTCTAATAATTCTAGCCTGGCTGCAAGTCGTCCATACATTGAGTGTAGTTGATAGATAACTTCTTCTCTTGTGTCTAGTAAATCTGGGCATAGCAAACAAACAAAAAAAATATTTGTCGAACCATAATAACAGCACATAAATTAGATTTTTAAACTGAGTAAAGCTTAGCAGGATTAGTAGGATTCAAAGTATACCATCTTTGATACTTTCTCCTTTTTTCTCAAACTTCATTTTGTGTATATATCTCAGGACCACACGATGCATGATTGCCTGTATCAGGGAATGAATTCAAAAGATAACATTGTAAAGTAAGTGAAGATTTACCATTTACAGATTTTATATCTTCTAAATACAACAGCAAACATTCAGCTTAATATGAAGTTAATTTCTTTTACTGGTACTGAAACAAAAAAATTCGGATATTCAAATAAAGTTAAGAAAAAGTAAGAAAATGTTTTATTAGCTTCAATTTATTAAAACTGAGGTTCAATGAACTCAAATCACAAAATGTTTTAGAATTTAAAAAGTTGAAAAATAAACTATATTAAAATAAATCTTGATAAACTAAAATTGTGAGATGCTGAAAATGGATAACTCATTTGGCTAAATTTTTAAATTTAAAATAAAAAAAAAAGTTACCTTATATTCTAGCTCATTTGGTTTTTTGTCCTCCTTGTTTGAGTCACTTCTAGACTAGAACAGAAAGATTAATGCATACAACTTTAGACTTTTACTACAGTCAAATGAAGTTGCTGAAATTTCACACTGATTAGTTAAAGTAGTAATAAATGCTACTCTGTAACTGTTGAAGAGTTTGAGAACTTTTTCAATCCCAAGCTTCTATGTAGTCAATGACTACTGCATTTAAGTCTGTTTTTAAGCCAATATTATAGAATTTTACCAATGCATGACTAAATGCATGACGCATAGGACGTAATCATCTTCTTTTTTGAAGTAACGTCTGTATCATATAAGATAAGAAGATAAGATAAGTTACATTTCATACAGCCACTGAGCCTTTG
Source organism: Biomphalaria glabrata (assembly GCF_947242115.1). Classification (NCBI taxonomy): domain Eukaryota; kingdom Metazoa; phylum Mollusca; class Gastropoda; family Planorbidae; genus Biomphalaria; species Biomphalaria glabrata. Next base: position 44,490,510 of record NC_074720.1, on the reverse strand, counting down.
TATAAGAGAATTCATCAAAAACTTTTACCTCTCCAATTAGGCCAATTTCTAAGACTAAGACCTAAAGCTGATACTTTTCTCTAGTGTACAGAAAAATTAATCCTTCCTACTTTGAAAAGAGATTATATACATTATTATGAAATCTGTGGCATTTTACGTCTCGAGAGACGATCTTTTCCATTTGCAACTTCTTGTGTGACTAAAGAGGCCAATCCTTGATACACAGCTGCGATCGCAGGTTGGGCATATATAATCAGCAGGCGCCATTGCATTTTCACCCTTCTTTCTGCTTCTGTTGTGTATGACATCTGCAATCTGTGACCCTTCCTTTATGCTATCTCTCCATGTGGATCTGTCCAGTGCCACCTCTTCCCAGTTGCCAGTGTCAATTTTGAAGAGCTTCTTGTCGCGTTTGCATACATCCGTATAACGTAAAAGTGGGCGACCAGCAGCTCTCCTGCCTTCTATTAGATCGCCATACAGGATGTCCTGTGGAAGTCGACCTACTGGCATTCTATGAAATACACTTCCAAGAACTATAGAAGGGCCATGGAAGGACTGATACACAGGGAATGCCAGCAGCTCTCCTGCCTTCTATTAGATCGCCATACAGGATGTCCTGTGGAAGTCGACCTACTGGCATTCTATGAAATACACTTCCAAGAACTATAGAAGGGCCATGGAAGGACTGATACACAGGGAATGCGAGATTAGTGAAACAGTTTTATGTAACAGCTATTTCAGGAACAAAGCCATTTCTATTTCTAATAACTTTCTTTTTCAACGCAATACAAAAAACAATGAAAGTTTTTTATTTGCTGAGACTTCAATATGCATTTTTTAGCATTAGATATAAAAAAATGCTTTAAGATAATTGTAATAATATAATTTATTCAGCTTTGTTAACAAACATACTTTAAGCTCAATTAGAACATAACTGACGAAATGCAGAGAAATAAAAAGTTTTAAATAAGTTTTAAATAAGAAGGTTTTAATTTTTCTCTTCAACTTAGGAAGAAAATAATTTTCCCTTTTTGATTTCAGTAAAATGTTACTGTCATTCAATTTTTGTTTTCTTCTATCTAGTCTGGGCAGTGAAAAAAATCCTGTAGAACAAATATTGAATACTGAATGGGAATCTCTCTTTGCCCTGACTTTTGAAACACTAGTAAAAAAGATAAGTCAATTTACTTAGAATACTTCAAAAGATTGGTTTAAAATCTAGTTTGATGAGGAGGATTTGTCTACTCTAAAAAAACCAAAAAAACAAGCTTAGTCTAAAAGATAAAAAGCAGGACTGAGAAAATTTTGAAAGAATTCAAATTGTGTAATACATATACACACCTTTAATTTGTTATGTATTTATTTTAAATTTAATTTGTTCAAACTTCTATTTGCATTGCAATAATTACCAAAAAAAAAGACAATCCATTTCAGTCCTAAAGAGAACATCATTTTGCCTTGCTTCTTTTTTTGTAAGAATATTTAAAAAAAAAAAAAATGACCTTATTTTTTTTAAACTAATTTTTGTCATACCCTCTAGCTTTTGCAATATGTGTTAGTATTTTCTAAATCATTAACTTCTGAACTTTCTATTGTGAATGACCAAGAAAATAATTTGAAAATTTATAATAGAACAATATTCAGAAAAAGAAATGCAGTAAAATTGAATGTTTTACCCACTCGATGTTCATTTGACATAATGTCCATGTTCAATAACAATTTTATTTACCAACAGTGCTATTTTAGTAAAAGTGATAAACAGACTTACTGATTGACAAGAAATACATTCCTGAAACCATCGAAATAGTCTCACCACAGATTTAGGTGTTGGAATGATATTAAAAGGTATTGGGAGTGTTGTCCCTTGCTCTATGAAAGAAATCCAAAGCTTGGCTCTAGCAAACTTCCACTCACAGTCTTCACTTTTCTGAAAAACATACAACTTGGTAAAAAGATGGCAACAAAATGGAGAAAATGTAACAATCAATAATCTGTGTACCACAACAATGATAAATATCTAGCAGTCATAATTAAACATCATCCATAGCTAATGGCAAAGAGCCTCAAATCATTGAATCTTTTGTCCTCCACCAATAGTGAGAAATCTTGCAATTTTTTAAACTTTTCCAACTATATTGAATCCTCAATCACCAGAGACCCCACCACTTTGGATGGCTATCTATTTGTGTAGAATATAATCTATACTGTTGTCAAACACTGCCCATTTCCGTCCTGCAGGAGGTTTGGACTACGATGTAATAATTAACAAATCTGAAGGATGCATGGATAGGTAAAGAGTATTTGAGTGAAAACATGATATATAAATACTGACTTTTACTTAATGCTTACACCATAACATGAAACAAACCTGAATGTCTTCAAAAGTATTACTCATCATAGCAATTAACATATTGATCAGTACCACGACAGCACCAAGAATGTAAACTCCATACAAAATGTAGCCAACCACCTCAATGACTTTCAGCAGCTCACTGTCTGTTATCTCTGAGTCACCATTATCCTGACTGCTATTTGTTTCTTCTTTAATAGCTGGTGCCTGAGAGTTCCCCATACCAAAGGCAGCCCAGAACAATGTCCCAGTGGTCTCTAAGAGACTGAATAAAAAGTCTTTGGTCAGCAAATAAAATATTCGTCAGTACATTTGGAAATAAATTATTTCCTGTAAAATCTAGTAAATTAAGTATCAACAAGTAAATTTCATATATCATCCATCTAGTAAACTTAAACATCTTAACTAGTGATTAAACTTTCAACACTCAATTAAAAAAAAGTTGATGTCCTCTAGAGTAGCATTGAAACTCATATCAACAAAATGGACAATTTAATACAACTAAAAAGATTATCAAACAAAATATGAAAATTCTGATTTGAGAAAGTAATATTCAAAAAGGGCATAAAAAAAGCACCTTAAATTAAATTGAAACACCTGATCCAAAACTTAGTTGAGACTATGTATACAATTATAACCACTAAGGAAAATAATAAAAATCTATGGTCATACAATAAATGTAAGAAAAATGAAACAACAGGAAAAGACTCATTTCAAACACTCAAAGAAGTGACCAAAAGATTTTTTAAAAATTGCTGCTATGACAAAATAAGTTGTGAAACAGATGGGCTTTACATTAGCTGCAACCACTGATTGCAAGGTCTGAATCTATGGTCATACATTAAATGTAAGAAAAATGAAACAACAGGAAAAGACTCATTTAAACCTAATCAAACACTCAAAGAAGTGACCAAAAGATTTTTAAAAAATTGCTGCTATGACAAAATAAGTAGAGAAACAGATGGGCTTTACATTAGCTGCAACCACTGATAGCAAGGTCTGAAATGAGTAACCTTACCGAATGCAATGACAAATATGTATCCTACTCTATCTTTCCAGATGAAACAGTTTGCCTGAATCAGCCAGGAAAACCAAAGACATAGTAGAATTCAAGCCTAATTAATTTAAATGACTAGATTTACACCAAAAGACAAGAAAATGTACTTATTTAATTAGCACAAATAATAAAATAATAATATATTAGTGTATACAAAAAAAAACACAAGTTTATGTCAAAATGAATCACCATCAGATATTGTTTTCATTACAGACTCCCAATCCACTCTGCAAGCACTTAACAGCAGTACCTCAAACAGCCCAAGAGAGTTGACAACACTAATTGTGATAATCCATCAGATGATATCAAAATTAAATATCAATATCACACTACAGTGGATCTCTGGACACATTGACATCATAGGAAATGAAAAGGATAAGTGATCAAAGGCAGGATCATCTATGGAACAACCAGATAGACCTATTAACTACCTCACCCTAAGGTCAATGTTAGTCAACAATCACAAAGAGGAGTGGCTTAAGCAATGGGCATCAGGAAACACAGGCAGAGCCATGTACAAAGAAATGACTATGCCTAACAAACTGGACAGTATTAACTTCCTCCCCTGCAAAGAAAAATCTACAATTTTTCAACAAAGAACAGGACACACACCTCTGTTAAATTACCATCTGAACAAAATAAATTCCACACTACTTCCCCATTGTAGACCATCCTTATGAAACCGTAAACCATAATCTCTTTGAATGCCCCTCCCTAATCCACCTTAGGCAGACCCTACTTCCACTACAGCCCAACGTAACCAACACCCTGTACGGCAGTGCTGAACAACTGAAGAAAAGAGCACACTATTTTTCCTTGGCACAGTCTGCAAAAGAGCTCACAGCAATAAAGCTAGTTAGAAGAAGAAGAAGAATGTCAAAATGAAAGAGAAGTACCCATTCAAATCAAGAAATTAAATTTTGAGGTTAAAGATGACTTGCTGAAAAACATTCCCTCTTTTGAGTATGTCTATGTAAACTGAAATGATTTATCTTTGCTAAAATATCCATTGGCGAGTCAAAGCTTGAAGAGCTGGACAAGTTCACGTACCTTGGCAGCATCATAACAAATGATGGAGATGCTTACCATGATGTAGCGTGCCGAATAGGAAAGGCAGGGAGCATTTTCCAAAGGCTACAGCCTATTTGGACTAGCCAAGCCATTGGACTCAAGACAAAAATACACCTTCTCAACACAATCGTCATTCCAACTGCTATATATGCATGTGAGACATGGAAGTCATCTGTCAAAATTGAGAAAAGACTAAATGTGGCTCAACAGAGATGGCTGAGACGGATTTTGGGAGTCAGTTACACAGATCGGGTCTCAAACAAGGAAATCCTATGCCGAACTGGGAGTCGAACACTTAGTGAGGTTGTGACTGAGCGTCGCATGAGGTTTGCGGGACATGTTCTACGTCAAAATGAATTACGCACACCAAGAGTTGCGATAACATGGAAGCCAAAACGAGGAAAGCGCAAACAGGGACGTCCTTGTATTACCTGGTGACACACCTTCATGGAGGACCTCAGAACAGTGGACACTAGGTGGGAGGAGGCTTCAGACATTGCCAGTGACAGATCATTATGGAGACAGCTTGCCACCCAATGCGCCAAACGGCGCAGGAGGACCTAAGTCTAAGTAAGTGTAAGTAAAATATCCATTGATTAAATATAAAATACCTTCCCAATGTAAGCTAAAATGAAAGTAAAATGACTCTACCCAGCAAAATTCTCGTTCTTGGAAATACTGTATAAGCTTGTTAGTCCACATATAAAAGCGATCATGACTGTGAAATAGATGAAGATAAACTTGCCAACATCCTGTGGAGAAATAAACTAGGTTAAAATATTTATCACACTAGTTAATTAAGTTAATTAAAGTTGGCTCAAGTTAAATTCACATAGACTAATGTTGTTATTATAATAACGGCTAGTGTTCAAATTCTTCTTATCATCATGATTAAATCTTGTCATATTGTGCCTTGGCCAAGAATCCTTAGCCCATAGTGCAATGTAAAGGAAAATGGTGGCCTACTTCTGTTTCTGTCCAAGTGCAAGGAAGTTGATTTGTATAGCTAATAGTGACATGTAATGTAATATTTAATTGTGGCCCATGTTTTTTTGCTGTCATTAGCTTTCTTGGTCACCATCTCCACGTAGTGCAGTCTAGGGCTGTCTTTCCAATGGTCAGTATCAATGTTCACTGTTTTGAGGTCTCGTCTGATTACATCCATGTAACGGAGGTGGGGAGTGACCAGTTTTTCTTGTGCCAGACGCAAGTTGCCTGCAGAGAAAGACTTTTGGGATGCGGGGTTCTCCATCTGGCAAACATGACCAAGCCAGCGCAGGCAGCATTATCTGTGGACTGTAGAGATACTGAAGAGACCTGTTTGTGCAAGGATCTCAGAATAGCACTCTCTCTCTTGCCATTAAATTTTCAAGATCCTTTGGAGGCAGCGTATAAGTAGTCCATGGCTCACTGCGATACAGTAGTGTGCTCAGATTAAATGCCTTGTAGAGCTCAGTTTTGGTTGCTGTAGTGAGCCTCTGGTTTTCCCACACTCTTGGTCTGAGTCTAGCAAAGGTCTGTGCAGCCTTTCCTATGAAATTTTGTATCTCCTCTTCTAGAGACAGGTCATCTTGAATTGTAGATCCAAGGTAGCAAACTTCATTTACAGCATCTAGCTTGTTATTGTCAATGAGGATGCGGGCAGGTGCTGTAGCAGGTGATCCCATAACATTTGTTTTCTTTGTGCTAATGGTTAGGACATACTCTCTACAGGCCAGAGAGAAGCTAAAATGTAATCCTTATAATTTCCTTGAGCCTCAACTTTCCAGACATTTCTAGACAAGTAGGAGGCTGTCCTAAAACTTTTTCAGCAAAGATCTCAGAATTGCACACTTTCTCTTGTACTGCAGTGACAAAGTTTTGGGGTCATTTGAAGCAGGCATTGTTAAGACCCCTTGTGTGTTGAATGATTAGACTGAGATTAATTATATATTTGTCTATTATGATACGATGATGGCACTGTAGTTTTGCACATTCTCATGTGGCTAATGAGAACTATTCAAGCCTGGAATGTTTGGCTGCTCAAGGGCCAGTGATTTCTAAGATGACCTTTCCCAAGATTAGTTACATTTTTTTTACCTGCAACTCTTACCTGTAACATCCGCCCATAAGAAATCTGTAACTGCCCAAACGTCTCACTCGCTGGAAGGATGTACGCTATTCTTGCAAAACTCATAACATTGGCAACAGAAAACAAAACTTTAGATAAAATTTGTGGATTTAGTATGGACTCATCTGAAATAAATCAAAATAAACCGAGGTATATTATTGACATATATGTAAAAACTAAGTAGCATAATCAAGTATGTGTAATTGTAAAATTAATCAAGTAATAAGTTTGTAAACTAGTCTGAAATTAACTCTGGTTTCCTTCAAATCCTTGTCATAACCAACTTTACTGTAAGTGGAACATATGTAGATCTGTTTATGCTAAATATTTTAATGAAAGTAGTCCAGCATATGTGCATAATAAAAAAATCTCTTAACTTGGTCTCTTCATATTTATTAGCAAATAAATATGAACACATTTTTAAAGAAAAAAAAAATGTATTAAGCTTGCAAGATGTAATAAGATGTAATGTAATAACAAATGATGTAATTAGTTTCTCTTTTAAACAGCATAGAATCTGTAATCTCTAAGAAAAGATAATGCACATCTCTTTTATTATGCATGGTTTGTTTTAATGTAACAAAAAACAATTCCATTAATTTGTGTAAATTAATTTTTAAAAATTTTGTTTCAAAATGAAGTGATTAACTTTTATCCTCTAACCCAGTGATGCTCAACCTAATTTCACCTGCGGGCCATTTTTACTTTCGACACGGGCCACATCAACAAATTGGTAAAATATGAAATCAAAATTCACCTGAAACCATTTGAAACTATTGGATCTAGTTCTTACATTAATTAATGGGATAGTTAAAGTCTATCATTTTTTACGCGTCTAAAAATTATGCTTCATTTCTACTTAAAATGAGAGCAGCATTGTAGCTACCTTTACCACCAACTATTTTCTTGTCCCTTTTTTTAGTCAAATCTCTAGGGGTAGTTTTTATACGCGGCTCAAACCAAGAAGGCCTTCATATTTGTTTTATAATGCTACTGTATATGTTTGTTTTTTTAAACATCCATGGTACCAATCCATCAGAGAAAAAGTGAGGGCCCTAACAATGGTAAAGATAATTTAATTTCTCTGGTGATATAAAAAAAAAACCCTAGCTAATTTAAAATAACTTTAAAATAATAACTGCTGAATCAAGCTCTAAAGCACATAACATTCTACCTGTTTTTCTATTTAATGAAACACTAACACTGTGAAAGTTGGACACTGAACACTGAGGCTACAAGAAGAATTCAAGCCTTTGAGTGTAAATGCTACAGAAAAATGTTGGGTATCAGATACCAGAAAAAGAAGACAAATGAGTTTGTACTTTTACAAGTCAACACTCTGGCTGGCAAATAGGAGGAACTCCTCAATACTGTGAAGAGTCAAAAGCTGAGCTGGTTTGGTTATATTGTAAAATATGACTCACTGTCTAAAGTTATCCTTCAAGGCACAGTGGTTGGAGCACAAAGAAAGGGTCATCTGAAGAAAATCTAGCTATACAATGTAAAAGTATGGACTGGCCTCTCTCTTGATAACCTACTAAGAACAGCTGCTGACTGAGAAAAATGGATTCGGTTACACAAACTGTCACCCCTATTATCAAAGTCAAGAGACAGGTGATGATGAACAATGTAAATTTTCAAAAGCATCACCCTTTCAGAATTTTAAAAAGAACTGTTTTTTTTGCCTATTTATATTCTCTCACCATGGGATTGGATAAAACATTTCTAGTCTGCTTACAAGTCCCCCCCAAAAAAATTACCTGATCTTTAGGATTGTCAACATTTCCCTCCCCTTATAAATGTACTAATTAAGAATAAAAGTTTTGGCTTATATCTAATGTCAATTATAAAAGAACAAAGTTACAAAATGTTTTATATGGTAGCTCATTCAACATAGATACTATGACAAGTTGACAAGTATACTGAAGGGCTGCCTGGTCGTGCGGCTTGGGCGCTGGACTGTCGTTCGGATTTATCGACGGTCAAGGGTTCAAACCCTGCCCGCTGCCATCCCCCGTCGTCCTGCGGGAGGTTTGGACTAGGAAGTAAACTATCTTCAACTCTGAAGGAACATCCGAAACATGTCAAACATTTTACAAAAACTAAATAGTCTTAGCTTGTAGTCCCCCCGTAAACTCTTTTCTTTCTGACGTCTAAAGTTTGAGGTAAGCATGCTCAATGAATATTCCAGCATGATATCTGAGCCACGTTAGCCACTTTGCTGAGTCACATTTTAGCCTTTTCTTGACCTTGGCTGTTGACTTCCATGTCTCATATGGATATGTGACTATTGAGATGATGATTGTGTTTAATATGGTGGATTTTTTTCACTAAACTAATAGCTTGTCTTGTCCTAATAGGTTGTATGGCTCCTTTTTGTCTCGAAAGGCAATGGATGCGCCCAAATGAGTCACTGGTTTTGGTTTAATCTTGAGACAGGGCAGAATCTGGTGTGGCTAATCAAGCCAATTCTAGAGTGGCAGACTTACATAGATTTATAGCTTTTATATAGCGCTACTTTCATGCTTATAGCATGCTCAGAGCGCTTTGGTCCAATCACATTTGTGGACCAGTGGGGGGAGGGGGTATCTAGGAGTTGGTTTTGCGTCCTGCCTTTAGGCGCTCAGTAAACACAACTCAGCCCGAGTCGGGTGTCGAACCTCGAGCCCCCTTCTAGGTAGCCAAGCCAAGTTCAAGCGCACTTAGCCTCTCGACCACGCTTCCCACTTAATAGGCTGTAACCTTTGGAAAATGGCCCAAGCCGTTCCTATTCAGCATGTTACATCATGATAGGCATCCCCATCATTTGCTATGATGCTGCCTAGGTATGTGAGCTTACCAGCTGTTCAAGCTTTCAGTGATCAATTTGATGGGGACACTTGCATAATTTTATCCAAGTTTATGAGGAGGCCAATTTTGGTTGCCTCTCTACTAGTCTCTCCATCATTCTTGTATACATTTTTGTGTAGACCCAAATGTAAAGTCCATCATTCAATTCAGTACACATCATGGGACACTGAAGGCTGTCTGGTTCATTCTGTAGTTGGTGGTTAGAAGGAACAGGAAGGAATACAAGATGTCTCAATGTTAAAGAACTCTGTTGTTCCTTCTTGTCTCAATGCAGCAGCTACATTGGCTGTAGAGATGTTGAAGGATTTGGGTGAATTTTTAAGGGATGACATATTCTCTATTTCCAAAGCCATTTTTGATAGATTATCAAAAGCTTTTTAGATGTCTACAAAACTGATTTTTTAATAGCCACTGTTGATATTCAGCACTGTTCTGTTGAGACGACTACAATACATGAAAAATGTTGAATGGTTATTATAATTAACCCTAAAACCTCAGCATTTAATACATGTCACAAAAAATGGTGTTGAAGTTTAACTCTAGAAACAGGTCTAATTAATTGGCTGTCAGCACAACATTTTTGACAAAGTCCTGAGGCATTTCTGTTTCCCAATATATTCTTATTCCGTTAACATTTACTATCACTTTACTGAACGCATTTTTAAAAAGTAATTCTGGACAAGAAATGCATAGAAACAATGAATAGAAGGACAATATCAGTTTCAATTGGAACTGTGTGAAGGATTCAATTTCTATCAGAAGGAGGGAAAATGAACAAAACTGAAATGACACTCCTTCGTCATTGTGCATAGATAGCATTTTTTTCTCCTTCCAAATTGGAAACATGAGCCCAAAAGAACTTGTGACTTTATTAGAACTACCTGCAAATGTATGGATTTCAAATCAGCACAATAAAAAAGACTCATGTAACAATCTGCATGGAGCTGTCTCTAAACTGAGTGCTGGATGTTCCTAATTCAAACAAGTTTGAAGAGTATTGAGATAGTGGAATAGATTTACACTTGGAAAATAATTATTATTCAGAAATTCAAAACATTGTTATATCTAAGTTAACAGTATTTGTAGCAAATGTGATGTAAATAAGTGAATTTTTCAATGATAATTCTGTATATTTCAACAGCCAAACAGGTGCTGGAATTTTGTTTTCTAACAATTTGAAAGCCTTAAAGGCATTTACCACCAGTAAATTTTATAAAAGGTCATAATTCTCTTAAATAACTATAAACTATAACATTTTTTTTTCAGTGTTCACACACTTAGCAAGATATTGTTAATAATAGTAGATTTTATTTTTTAAAATTTTGATTGAAAATGTTTTTTAACATTGTCTTTTTGTTCATTTTTCTTTTGTTACGCTAAACACATTTTTTGTTGTTGCCCATTTTTACTGAGAAAGTCAATAAGTAGGCTACAAATATTTACCTTCACTGTGAATCAGGTGATTGTCAGCGAAGTATCCATTGGTTTTTGTATAGATCACACCTTCGGTGGAGTAGCCAGCAGTATACAAAGCCAACATGGTGATGTCCATGTAGTTCCACATCTGAGAGAAGTAACCTTTCACGCCTTCCTCCCATAACTGTTTGCACTCAGCCCAGAACATACCTGGACATACTAACATAGCTGATTACACTGATAAAAAGTACATCAAAAATATCATTGGGAATTTTAAAATAAATATGTGCCTTACATCAACCCTTACAAAGCTGGATATGCAAATATAACTGATTATACCTATCCCAGGATATTCACATTGGTAATTACATTTAGCCTAGTATAATTGGATATACAAATATAAATTATTGGTACTCAGCTAAAAGCATAACTGTAAATACTTGGAAATACAACTATAAGAGATAAGATCTTACTTATAAGAATTTGATTTCACATATAAAAGTAGCTACCTGGCCCTTTCAGATTGTTATCACTATTGACCCAAGTTTAAACCCTTCCTGAAGTCATTCACTGCAGAACTGCAAGATGTTTGTGTTCAACCACAATATTTATTTAGGAAAGAACATATGAAGCTTAAAATTTCAAATATAACTGATTGTTCTAATCCCAGGACATACCAAGACATATTCACATTGGTAATTACATTTAGCCTAGAGTATAACTGATGGTACTCAGCTCAAAGAATAACTGGAGAGACAAACAGACACAAACACTCTTTTGTTCCCCTGGCAATCAAATCATTAAATAAGAACAATCTGGTATAAACTTTGTCACTTGTAAATTATAAGTGAGTCTGGTGTGAATGTACACTTTGGTTTCTTATAGTTATAATGTTTTTTGTTTGGTGTAATGCACAAATTGTAAGACAAATTTCCATACTGATAATAAAGATTATTATTATTATAAGAAATAAGATCTAACTTATAAGGGACTTTGATTTTCACATACAGAATAGGCTACCCATCCCTTTGGTTTGCATTTCAGATTGTCATCACTGCAGTACTGTAAGACATTCAGGTTCTTCTTTCTTCTTCATCGTTTTCATTGTTATACATGAGATGAACTGCGCAGTGGTTTCCAAATCAGGGAGCTCTCCATATAGTTTTCTTTCTATTGGGGTGATTTAGGGCCAATGTCTTATACGGGCCTCTTGGTAAAGAGAGCAGTTTTGGAGGACGTGGTCGGCATTCTCTGGTGATACTCCACATCGGCAGATTTCACTGGTTCCAATTTTGAGCTTCCGGTACATGTGTTGTCGCATTCTGTTGTGTCCGGTCCTGAGTCGAAAGATTAGACGTTGGTCTTGTCGGGATAGCTTATAGTAAGCGTCATCTTTCTTGTGATTTGGATGAGAGCTCGTCCATTTCTCATTTATTTTATTTACAATTAATTTCTTCAATTTTTCTGGATAGAGTGCAGAGTTTATTAGTGAGTTAGTTCTCCCACTGTTGGCGAGTGTGTCAGCCTTCTCATTTCCTTCTAGTTCTATATGAGCTGGGATCCATCGAATAACAGGTTACATTCAGGTTAAATCATAATATTTTTTAGGAAAGAACATATGAAGCTTAAAATTTCATAAAATCTAGAGAACTCACCTAAAACATAAAACATAATGAGTCCATTCACAACTCCTTCAATGCCTTTAAATAAATGTACACTTTTAAATGAAGACAACTGAGTTCCCAGAAACAGCAGCACCAAGAATGCAGTATAGGAACATATATAATTCATGAATTTCATGAATGGTGATTTTAAAATTTTCCCAATCTGAAAAACAGGTAAAAATAATATCATCTTAAAAAGTACCAAATGAAATTTAGAAAGTACTAAATAAACATCTTAAAAATTATATCTAAAAATGAAGTTGTTCTTAAAACAAGTAAGAATTATTTATCAAAAGAGAAAATCAACAACCTTCTGTAAAATAATTTTTTTTAAAAAGTAGCATTTTTAATATTTGCAAAATATATTTTCTTGTAATGTCCACTTGAACCTAATTGAGTATTATTTGAGCAAAGACCGACACAACTAATTTTTATATAAATTATCATTACTGATTTTCTTCTTGGAAGTTTATACGTTTATTCTATACATTTTAATTATTTATTTTTCTCTGTAATAACTAAAAATGATAAAGCTAATTGGCTTTAAACCCATAGAACTAAGAAAATATTATATAGTGATACAGAAGCAATTGTGACTTTAAAATATTTTATCACACCTTGTGCAGGCAACGCTGCATAGGATAGGTATATTTCTTTAATATAACAAAAAAAGTGTTAACATTTAAAGCTTTATAACACTAAATAATGAAAATAGCTACACACATACTACAGGTCAAAACACAAATGATCAATAGTACACAATCTATATTGTGTTCACAAATATAAACAAACACTAGGGGCAACAACTGATATAAACAATAACCTATTCGCGACAGTTGCCGATATTCTAGTTTTCTTTTTAGTGCCTGCAACTGTTTAAATGAATTGTTCTAAATCTAAAACTCGTTCTCTATATTTTAAGCTACCGGTATTTTATAACTCAGTGATTCGACTTACTTGAGCATCAATGATTTGACTTAAGTATCAATGGGTTGACTTGTATGCATCAACCATATGACTGATTTAGTATGAATGGGTTGACTTACCTATAAGCATCAATGCTTTGACTTAAGTATCAGTGGGTCAACTTACTTTTATGCATCAATGATACAACTGACTTAGTATGAATGCGTTGACTTACTTATAAGCATCCATGATATGACTTAAGAATCAATGAGTTGACTTATAAGCATCAATGATATGACTTAAGTATCAGTGGGTTGACTTACTTATAAGCATCAATGATATGACTGACTTAGTATGAATGGGTTGACTTACTTATAAGCATCCATGATATGACTTAAGTATCAGTGAGTTGACTTACTTATAAGCATCAATGATATGACTTAAGTATCAATGGGTTGACTTACTTATAAGCATCAACGATATGACTGAACTAGTATGAATGGGATGACTTACTTATAAGCATCCATGACATGACTTAAGTATCAGTGGGTTGACTTACTTATAAGCATCCATGATATGACTTAAGTATCAGTGGGTTGACTTACTTATAAGAATCAATGATATGACTTAAGCATCAATGGGTTGACTTACTTATAAGCATCAATGATAAGACTGACTTAGTATGAATGGGATGACTTACTTATAAGCATCCATGACATGACTTAAGTATCAGTGGGTTGACTTACTTATAAGCATCCATGATATGACTTAAGTATCAGTGGGTTGACTTACCTATAAGCATCCATGATATGACTTAAGTATCAGTGGGTTGACTTACTTATAAGCATCAATGATATGACTGACTAAGGTATCAATAAGTTGATTTACTTAAGTATCAATGAGTTGACTTACTCTAGAATAGGGTAGAAACACATAAACTATTGCTGTCACAGGAATAAAGACAATTCCTAAAGGCACCAGAACAAGCTTAATAGGAAAGTTTTGATGCTGAAACCAAGAAGCACCAGCATACCACATGCTGGCTAGATGTTCTTGGCAGCTTGCATTGGCAATGAACTGTGAAATAAATACAAAATATTTGTAGCTAAAAAAAAAGTACAAGCATTTATTGCATGTTTCATATATATAAATATCAAATAAATAAATATAAGTATTGTTACCACTTGTTTCCTAATTTAGCTTGTCAACCAATTCATAAGAAATAGTTTACAAACATTATGTCTAAAAAAAAACAAAAACAACAACAATAAAATTAAGTTTATACAATATTTTATTGCTAACAAAACAAAAAAAGAAGCAAGTACTAATTACCTTTTTCTGTTCATATCTTATGGCCATTTTTATCCGAGACAAGTTTCTAGTATTGGTGCCACCATGTAAAGCTGCCATCACCTCTTCGTTGGTTCTGCATTGGTCCAACAGGTCAACAGCAAAATTTTTACATTTCTCACTCAGCCCTCTGTACTCACTCTAGTGATTGACAGTCATATTTTGTTATTTAAGACGTATTTGAATTTTATAATTTTATCCATGTTTAAAAAAAAAAAAGATAGTGTCTATCTAATTATTTATAAAACTATTTCTCAAGTAATTCAGTGATGACATTGGATGCAGGCTGTCTGGTCATGGGGTATGTGCTCTGGACTGTCACTCCGTTGTCTTGATTCTACTGTTGTCTCACAGGAGGTTAGGGCTAGGATCAAATTATCTTCAAATTCGAAGGTGAATGCGAAAACATTTTTTAGCATTAATACTTAGCAAAAGAATGTTATTAAAAAAATTGTTTATGCATGGTGATTTAATAATAGATCTACAACAATGGAAATATTTTAACAAGCTATAAATCTGTTATCAAATTTGCTTTTAACAGACAAGGTATAGGCCTTATTATCAAGTAAAAAAAATCATTGTCCTTAAGTATCATGTTCTCTTTCATGCACTCCTGTGCCCTGTGTGTCTACATGTCAACACAAGCAATAACATAACATTGGATGTTTGTCATCACATTGCATTTAATTCTATTAGTAAAATAGTATTAAATGTTACAAATCACTCTTATATAATAGTTATATATAGTCATATTCTTTAGACAGACAACATGCTACACCACTTTTAAGAAGAACATTAAGACCTACTTGTTTAAAACTTTTTTAGATTAGTTTTTGATTTTTATTGTCGTGTTTGTGTTTGTCATGTTATTACAGCACCTTGAGCCTACGTTTTGTTTGTTAACAGCGCTTTATAAATAAAATTATTATTATTATATTTATATGCTTCTTACTGAATTAAGTTTTGTTAAAATCTTAATTAAGATATATGGTCCTTGCCTAAAATAAGAATAAACATGTGGGCCTGCATTGTCAGGTTGGCTGCCTGGTCGTGCGGTTTGCGAGCTGGACTGTCGTTCAGATTTATCGATGGTCCCGGGTTCAAACCCTGCCCGCTCCCATCCCCCGTCGTCCTGCGGGAGGTTTGGACTAGGAAGTAATTATCTTCAACTCTGAAGGAACATCCGAAACATGTAAAACATTTTACAAACATTTTTACAGGTGTTCTGGGGTTCAGAGTTTGAACCCAGTAGACCTACACCATTCCCTCATGCCACCAGTAATATTGTGAAATCAATATTTCAATTAGATCCAGGTCTAGGTGGAGTCTAGTATAGACTACTTAAATCTATATTAAAGTACATTGAATCATCTCTAAATTAGAATTATACTATATCTCTATATATTATGTATATATAGATCTATATCTAGTACTGGACTCTATGATCTAGATATCAATATTTAGTCTTGGTATACAGACTAATTTATTACTAATTATCTAATATAGTAGATCTAGAATTTTTTAGATATCTATTATTTAAGAAGAGATGGCAGTAAAACTATTAATATTTCTGATAGATCAAGTCACATAAACTAGATCTAGATATCATATAATAAATAATAATATACTCAGTACTGAACCTGAAGTCGGTAATAGTTTAGCCTGATTTAGCGTTTCTAATTCTAGTCACGTAAACTAATACCCTGAAATCTAAATTACATTTAATTTAAATTACCCAAAAATATAGAGTTAAGTCCACATCTAGCAACTTCCAAGCCTAGGGGGTTTGACGTCCTAACAAAGAGGTGGAAAAACTTTAGAAAAGGGGGGAGGGCAGAGCTGGTCAATTCTATATATATATTTGTATTTGTTCCAGATCTACATTCTTTGTCACACTTTGTGTTTTCTTGAGTTGGGGGATCCTAAACAGAGGATGCAACAATATGGACTTTAAAGTAGTGGCCTTGGCCTTTTACATTCAGAGAAATAATGATCTTTAGTTTTTAAAGTTCAGAAATAATACAATCCCATTGCTATTTATCACAGAACTATATTATTATTATATATACAGGCCTATATATAGATATATGTATGTATGTATATATGTGTGTGTGTATGTATGCGGGACACGCATTTGAGACCAAAAAGAAAATCCGCTGCCGAGGACAGAAACAGACGGTGAAAAGAAAATCTTAATCGACCACCGTCGGACAAGGGTAATGCTTGCCATTGATGTAGCAAAATATGTAGGTCACTGCTGGGATTGCGTATCTACGAGAAATATTGTATTCCTCATCTTTGGACTTGAAGACAAGCCTTATTATTATAATAAATATATATCATACACTAATCGAGCAACTCTTGTATGCTTGTATCTATCTATCTATCTATCTAATCTATCTATCTATCTATCTATCTATCTATCTATCTATCTATCTATCTATCTATCTATCTATCTATCTATCTATCTATCTATCTATCTATCTATCTATCTATCTAGGGATATGTAGGCCTATGTATGAGTCTAACGATTTTCTTTAACATTGGTGCGTTTATGAACAAGTTTTAATGAATCAATAAGCTTAATTAAACATTTGCGCACCATCTTACTGTAGGCTCTTTTAGACTTGTCATCAAAGTAAAAGTCATCTACACTCTACACCAGGGGTGGGCAACCTTGATATATATATATATATATATATATATATATATGGGGTTGCGTATCTACGAGAAATATTGCATTCCTTATATATATGTACGATTGTGAAGTAGGACTATTTTACTGTTTACATTCGTGCACAATGTGGTACTAGCATACTAGTTGTTATCCTTTTGACTGCTGTCTAATTACAGTCATCGACCTGTTCTTGTACTTGTTTTTTTTTTCAAACAAAAACACAATGCTTTTTCGCAGTCAATGTGGTATCGGAATATTGTGAAATTTTAGCAGCAAAGTTTGTGTGGAAATACAGCTTTAACACCAATAAAACTCCCGAGGAAGAACTGACTGCAATGGGACTTCTCTTTCAGGTCATAATTTGCTTTGAAGTATGTCCAGTGGAGCTGAAAAAGTACAAGTAAAGAAAGTAAAGTTCCCATTTTAGACCTTGTGGTCTATGGGGCAGAGGATGTAAAGGTCATCTGTTTCTGTGGCCTAAGCAGAATAAGCGTTTGCAGTAAATGGTGAGCTGAGGATTTTGACAACTGGTTCCAAGATCTTGATGTCTTAAAATTTGCTTTCAAATTATTCCACAATGAAGGGATCCAAATACGTCTTGTATTTTTCAACCATTTCATTAGAAATACTGTCACCTTTCAGTGCCACCTTTCAGTGTCACCTTTCAGTGTCACCTTTCAGTGCCACCTTTCAGTGTCACCTTTCAGTGTCACCTTTCAGTGCCACCTTTCAGTGTCACCTTTCAGTGCCACCTTTCAGTGTCACCTTTCAGTGTCACCTTTCAGTGCCACCTTTCAGCGTCACCTTTCAGTGCCACCTTTCAGTGTCACCTTTCAGTGTCACCTTTCAGTGTCACCTTTCTGTGTCACCTTTCAGTGTCACCTTTCTGTGTCACCTTTCAGTGTCACCTTTCTGTGTCACCTTTCAGTGTCACCTTTCAGTGTCACCTTTCAGTGCCACCTTTCAGTGTCACCTTTCTGTGTCACCTTTCTGTGTCACCTTTCAGTGTCACCTTTCAGTGTCACCTTTCTGTGTCACCTTTCTGTGTCACCTTTCAGTGTCACCTTTCAGTGTCACCTTTCTGTGTCACCTTTCAGTGTCACCTTTCAGAGTCACCTTTCAGTGTCACCTTTCAGCGTCACCTTTCTGTGTCACCTTTCTGTGTCACCTTTCTGTGTCACCTTTCAGTGTCACCTTTCTGTGTCACCTTTCTGTGTCACCTTTCAGTGTCACCTTTCAGTGTCGACTTTCAGTGTCACCTTTCAGTGTCACCTTTCTGTGTCACCTTTCTGTGTCACCTTTCAGCGTCACCTTTCAGCGTCACCTTTCAGCGTCACCTTTCAGCGTCACCTTTCAGGGTCACCTTTCAGTGTCACCTTTCAGTGTCACCTTTCAGTGTCACCTTTCTGTGTCACCTTTCAGTGTCACCTTTCAGTGTCACCTTTCAGTGCCACCTTTCAGTGTCACCTTTCAGTGTCACCTTTCAGCGTCACCTTTCAGAGTCACCTTTCAGTGTCACCTTTCAGTGTCACCTTTCAGTGTCACCTTTCTGTGTCACCTTTCAGTGTCACCTTTCAGTGTCACATTTCAGTGCCACCTTTTAGTGTCACCTTTCAGTGTCACCTTTCTGTGCCACCTTTCAGTGTCACCTTTCAGTGTCACATTTCAGTGCCACCTTTCAGCAAAGAGAAATGACAAAAGCTGTTTTCGCTTGCTTGCATGTAGAGATGGGAAAGCTTTGATTTTCAAAGATTTAACCAGCACATACATTTGAAAACAACCAATTGCAAAATTGTTGGTGAAAACCTTGAAGTCTGTCTTCCACTTCACATTAGAAATATTAGTA
Source organism: Biomphalaria glabrata (assembly GCF_947242115.1). NCBI lineage: Eukaryota > Metazoa > Mollusca > Gastropoda > Planorbidae > Biomphalaria > Biomphalaria glabrata. The sequence goes on along the minus strand of NC_074720.1, from coordinate 44,471,210 downwards.
AAAAGGTCTCAGTCAATGTCTTTCAAGGGTTAAAACAATGTTTTCCTTGAGATCCAATATTCTTCTTACCTTACCCATGATAAAACAGCAGATACTGCTGTGCTACCGAACATTGGAATGTTTTAATGATTTTCAAATCTTCAAGTAGGGCATACTTCTTAGGAACTGGCTGTGGTTAAGACCCCTGAGATAATTAAATCGATAATATTTTTTTATATCGAATGCAACTTGACGCAAATTTACCGTTTAGAGTCTATTGTTGGAATATTGTTCTTTAGTTTATTTTTTAAAAAATCTGTTTTTTCTCCTTCAAAGCACGGGCTCCATCAGTTGCTACATTTGCCATATTTTTCCAATCAACCAAAACTTTCAACACAGTTCTTCCAAGTATTGAACAAATACTGGCCTGAGTTTGTATCTATGACTGAGTGATTCTAAATATTGCCACTAAGAAGAATGTTTATTTACTTTAAACTTTTTAGAATATTATGTAGAGACGATGTTTCTTTAGCCTCTTCATCATACGTGATACGAATAAGAAGTTTCAAATAATATATATATAAAGGGATGTTTAATTTTTTTAAATTTTATAATATATTTGCATTTTTATATGTATAATCTGTGAGCACACCTGATTTCTGTGGGTGTCCGCGAGCCGCATAAAACACTCCGGCGGGCCGCATGTGGCCCGCGGGACGTAATTTGCCCACCCCTGCTCCACACAATACTCCGCAATTAAATGTGTAAATAATTAATAAAACTAGCAAAACACAATAACCAAACATAGCAAATTTTATTTCATTTTTTTTCTTCCACAGTTCCATAATCAATAACCTACTAAGTTTTTTTGTAAGAGACTGCATTACTAAAATACAAAATAAATAGCGATGAATATTTATGAAATGCATTGTAATCATTGAATACCTTTTTTATATTGCAAATTTCATGCTTATAGCATTCACAGAACGCTATTGTTCAATCTCTACATACATAAGGCATGAGGAGTACGTATCTGGAAGCAGATGTGGGGAGGAAGTATCTGGAAGCAGATGTGGGGAGGAAGTATCTGGAAGCAGATGTGGGGAGGAAGTATTTGGAAGCAGATGTGGGGAGGAAGTATCTGGAAGCAGATGTGGGGAGGAAGTATCTGGAAGCAGATCATCGTTTGGCATGTGAGGGGACATCTATAATACATGTATTCGTACATGTGTCCTTCAACAGAGAACAATAGCCATGACGTCTACAGCCGGAAAATAGGACAACCAAATGAACTATGAACAATTTCTGGGGTAGCATGTTACTTGTAGTCGTGAGTGATCATGAAATTTGTTTTCTTTGTTTTTGAACTGCTAAATTTTAAAAAATCTATAAGTAAATGTGAGTACTGAAGCTCAGAAGGCCGAAAAGAAAAAAGAAATAAAACATGGAGCCGGTGCCGCCCCTGGCCTCGATGGCTGGATACTCTAGATCAGGGGTTCTCAACCTGTGGGTCGCGACCCCCTTGTGGGTCGATTAACGATTTGCCAGGGGTCGCCTAAGACCATCAAAAATATGGATTGTTATTGTCTATTCTTCTATTGCTGTGTGGGTGGGGGTCGCGGCAGAGTAGGGGATTATAATAAGGGGTCGCCGAGCAAAAAAAGGTTGAGAAACGCTGCTCTAGATGTTGTTTAGATCAGATCAAAAATAGTAGGTTATCAGTTGTTGTTTTTTTTTCAATCATTGCTTCAAAAATGTATTAACAAAATAATGTTATAAATCAGTTTTTTAAGCCCCTTGCTTTATTCACGTCTGTAATGAAAATTAAAGTAGGCTAATTACCTTGTGTTCCTTCTCCCTATCTGCCAGTTTCTGCAGACTTCTGCTCAGTTCAAATGCTGCATAGATTGGGTCATCACAAGATAGGGCCAGGTAGGCAGTACTGGCTAGTCCACGATATGCATTAAGTCTTGACTTGGAATGGACCACCCTACACATACACGCACATATAACTTTAAAATGAAAACACAACATCATTTTTATGCATTATTTGTCTAACCCTAACTAACCATATGAGTCAGTGTTTATCAGATTGAAAAACTTTATAGAAAAATTATGCTCAATTAAAACCAAATTAATCGAAGGGATGACACTGACACATATTCACAAATATTATGGTTCTGTAGTTTTAACTCTTAAAATGCGTGTGGTATATTAGCCTCTAAACATCAGAATTGTAATTCCATTTGGTATGCACCCATTGTAAAACAGCTCAGCACAAAAAAAACAACCTGTTATTCAATGGATCCCAGCTCATATAGAACTAGAAGGAAATGAGAAGGCTGACACACTCGCCAAGAGTGGGAGAACTAACTCACTAATAAACTTTGCACTCTATCCAGAAGAATTGAAGAAATTAATTGTAAATAAAATAAATGAGACATGAACGAGCTCTCATCCAAATCACAAGAAAGATGACGCTTACTATAAGCTATCCCGACAAGACCAACGTCTAATCTTTCGACTCAGGACCGGACACAACAGAATGCGACAAGACATGTACCGGAAGCTCAAAATTGGAACCAGTGAAATCTGCCCATGTGGAGTATCACCAGAGAATGCCGACCACGTCTTCCAAAACTGCTCTCTATACCAAGAGGCCCGTATAAGACATTGGCCCCAAATCACCCCAATAGAAAGAAAACTATATGGAGAGCTCCCTGATTTGGAAACTTCTGCGCAGTTCATCTCATGTATTGGTCTAGTCATCTGAACACTCCAACATAACACTGAGAACGAAGAAGAAGAAGAAGAAGCTCAGCACTTTAAGGGTTAAGGAAACGTTTAGAACAATTTCACCATAGAAAGCTAAGCCCAGTTTTATTTATTGGCGAGAATGTGAAAGCCGAGGTTTGAAGCACTCGACTGCCGAATCAAAAGTCTCTGTTTAATTTCCAGCTGTTTTTATTTACACTTGGTTTTCGACATCAGCAAAATACCCAGCTTAAATTTAGAAATGAATATTAATCGTTGTGTTGGCCCTGGCCTAATAACAAGCGCGTTAACCCATTGGTCACATAACCAGGTAAACGTAACAACTCTTGTAGTGCCCGGCCTTACAAATTGCGGGGCCCAACGCTTGCGAGGCCCCTCTTCTAAGTGTTTTTCACAATAACAGCTATTACTTTTAATTAGATCATGTATCAACATTTATTATACAGCATGCATGGGAAGCAACTCAAACACTATAAGTGCCAAGGGCTTAATTAGAGTTACGTTCATCGTATGGTACCCAAAATATGTTAACCCTTTAAGTCCTACATCTTTAAAAGCCTGTGACAAGAGCCATGACTGATACTGATATGTAGGCCTAAATTGCGGGGCCTCTGCCAGTCGCTGGACCCATTTGGAGCAATTGGCCAAAGGCCGGCCCTGAATGCTTGTCCCTACAACAATTTCGTCTAGACGATAACTTAATTTTTATGAAAGTGTTTAAACGTCAAAGTCAGTAAAGTTTTATAAACTCTTGTATTTAAGCCTACCTGTCAAATGTCTTGTGGTTGTAACACTCGGTACAGAGACAGAAGTAATTGTGGGGAGTGGAGATGGTAAAACCCTTTCTGTATCAACATGTGCACTATGTCGAAGTTGTTGAAGCCTACCTGTCAAATGTCTTGTGGTTGTAACACTCGGTACAGAGACAGAAGTAATTGTGGGGAGTGGAGATGGTAAAACCCTTTCTGTATCAACATGTGCACTATGTCGAAGTTGTTGAAGCCTACCTGTCAAATGTCTTGTGGTTGTAACACTCGGTACAGAGACAGAAGTAATTGTGGGGAGTGGAGATGGTAAAACCCTTTCTGTATCAACATGTGCACTATGTCGAAGTTGTTGAAGCCTACCTGTCAAATGTCTTGTGGTTGTAACACTCGGTACAGAGACAGAAGTAATTGTGGGGAGTGGAGATGGTAAAACCCTTTCTGTATCAACATGTGCACTATGTCGAAGTTGTTGAAGCCTACCTGTCAAATGTCTTGTGGTTGTAACACTCGGTACAGAGACAGAAGTAATTGTGGGGAGTGGAGATGGTAAAACCTTTCTGTATCAGCATGTGCACTATGTCGAAGTTGTTGCACTGGGCAGCCAGCACTATAGGTGTGATATCGGGCGCAAAGCTGGAACTGCTATCTTCTTGCTCGTAGAAGCCATGTTGAAACTCTAACTGAAAAATCAAGCCATTTATATGATATGTTCATAAAATAGTGTAGGCCTACTGTGATAGCCTATATGTTCCTATGGAAATGTTATGATATGTTACATAGTGTGATCAGATTATACTGTTACATTGTATACTGTTACATGGTATACCCGTATAAATCTTATAATAATTGTAATATAACAATACTTATACGATATTGTTTCTTGGTATAGGCCTATTTATACTCTTGTATGATATACTCTTGACATTTTTGAATGGAATTGTTACATGACATAGTGTTGTGCTATTTCTACATGTGTGGTAAAATGGTATTGTTACATATAATGTTCATACGAAAAAAAAAGTATAAATCATACCCTATTAATATATTCTTAAAATATAGAAATTATAGAATTAAACACAAAACTAAAGGGCATATAAGGAACAAATTAACACGCGAGCAATCGAAATATGGTAAAGTAGACTGCTCGTTGAATGTTGGTTTTTAGCTTTAACGGCAGAATATTTATACTTCTCTTTGACACATTTAAAATCAGCTCATATATATATATATATATAGATATATAACCTATATATATAACCTATACCCTAGCCCTATATATTTTGTAAAAATCATTTAACGTCAAGTTCAAAATCTGAATATTATTTGGCTTTATGGGTTATATTTTATTTCCTTTTTTTTTTTAACAGTGTCCTTCCTTCGGGAATAAAATCAATAAGATGTCTGTCTATGGACGACAGAAAAACAATTTCATTTGGTGTGGGTACTTCCACTCAGGGAATGGGGACCATTTTCTAGATTGGGAGTCTCAGATGTTGTGTGTTTTTTTTTCTTTCGACGATGTCTCTGATCGAAGACCAGGTCGATGTTTCAGGTCGATGTTTAGGTAGACGGTGGAAAATAGTTTTGTTTTGCGATTTACTTAAAGTCTTCAATGTTGAATGTGAGGTTTAATTTTTTTAATTTCTCATGCCCTAACCTATATACTTTATCCCATTGACGAGATTAAAAAAAAACATCTGTGTTTTGGGAACGTGACTCTTTACAATACTTTAGAACCTATGGTTCTTAAATAATACTGTGCAGACTGCAGTAGGCCTACTTGAGATGACTCCTCGTGAAATTCATATGGTTGATCTATTTTATTTAACTGTGGTTGATGGGAAAGCTCCTTTATAATAGTTGTTTTAATTATTCATCCATTTTAATTTTTTTTTTAATTAATTAATTTCATTTTTAGAAAACTATTTAAGGACAAAGAATTGTGTTGATAAAAAAAATTAAGAAGGAAACTTATCTTATCTTATATAATACAGACGTTAATTCAAAAAAGAAGATGATTACGTCCTACGCGTCATGCATTTAGTCATGCATATTAACCAATGACTTAAATTCTGCCAAGTCACTGGTTTTCCTGGCTAGCTCAGGCAACCCATTCCATGCTCTAATAGCACTTGGGAAGAAGGAGTATTTGTACAAATTTGTCCTAGCATATGGGACGAGGAATGTGCCTTTATCTTTGTGTCTTTCTGAGTATTTTATTAAATTTTGTTTTTGTATTTGAAGATTATGGTTCAGTGTTTTATTTATAATTGCTACTTTACTTCTGAGTCTTCTGTCCTGAAGGCTTTCTAAATTTAGTGATTTTACTAAAGGTGTTACTCTGGTTAAATGTGAATATTCGTTTGTTACTTTAGTGAGCATACGAGACTTGCCAAGAAGGATGTCAAATAGTGTAAAAAAAAACATAAAATAGACTTGCCAAGAAGGATATGGATAACTACTAGTGTAAAAAATAAAATAGAGGGACAGTTTGGGTGACATTGAAAAGAAAAGCTGTGGCTAGTACCAGAAACCAAATTTAGATGTAGCAGTCTTTGAAGTCTAAGTAAGTCTTTGAAGGGCTGAGTGGTTAACGCGCTTGGCTAGGGTCCTTGGTTCGAATCTAGATGAAAACTGGAATTTGAATTTTTTAGGGCGACCCTGGTCCTTAGTCCGCCTACCTTTAATGAGGACCTGACTTGTGTTGGGGGAAAGTAAAGGTGGTTGGTTGTTATGCGTTAATATCATCTGTACCATAGATTGCAAGGTATGAAAGGGAAACTTTTCTAGAAGTCTTTGAAGTTTTGTGTGACTTGCTATTGCCAAAGAAATTGTGCCCATTAAAATCACCAACATAACGTATCTGTTCTAGTAGATTAAATTTCAAAAACATAATCTCGTAATACAAGAAAACAGTTTGTTTACTAACCTGCATCCTTGACCTTTGATCGGAGTACACCGGATGTGCCAGGAACATGTCGCAAATCTTGACATTTTCTGTTTTGATGGCATGCAGCAGACCTTCTTCGATGATGTCCAGTCTTGACTTGTCCAGTAAAAGCTGGATACAGTCATAGTGTTCGCCTAAAACTGCAAGCTGGAGAGCAGTCCGACCTAAGTAATCCCTAATGAGACAGATAGAATCAGTGGCGTGCCAACAGTGGGGAGAGTAGAGCATCCGCCCCTGGCGCCGCAGCGTAAGGGGCGCCAAAATGGGTATCAAAACATTGCACAAAATTTATGTTTCACTAATTCACATAGGTTAGCATGAATAATTGGATAAATCATTTCACATATTTTTATCCGATTTGTTAGTAAGCTACATCGGATAACTAGTCTCACGTTTTAAAGTAGAACTTCTGTTACTACATAAAGTTCATTCTGTGAATGTGACTGTTACTACAGATAGTTCATTCTGTGAATGTCACTGTTACTACATATAGTTCATTCTGTGACAGTGACTGTTACTACAGATAGTTCATTCTGTGACAGTGACTGTTACTACAGATAGTTCATTCTGTGACAGTGACTGTTACTACAGATAGTTCATTCTGTCAATGTGACTGTTACTACCTATAGTTCATTCTGTGACAGTGACTGTTACTACAGATAGTTCATTCTGTGACAGTGACTGTTACTACAGATAGTTCATTCTGTGAATGTGACTGTTACTACATATAGTTCATTCTGTGACAGTGACTGTCACTACATATAGTTCATTCTGTGACAGTGACTGTTACTACAGATAGTTCATTCTGTGAATGTGACTGTTACTACATATAGTTCATTCTGTGACAGTGACTGTTACTACAGATAGTTCTTTCTGTGACAGTGACTGTTACTACAGATAGTTCATTCTGTGAATGTGACTGTTACTACATATAGTTCATTCTGTGACAGTGACTGTCACTACATATAGTTCATTCTGTGAAAGTGACTGTTACTACAGATAGTTCATTCTGTGACAGTGACTGTTACTTCAGATAGTTCATTCTGTGACAGTGACTGTTACTACAGATAGTTCATTCTGTGACAGTGACTGTTACTACAGATAGTTCATTCTGTGAATGTAACTGTTACTACAGATAGTTCATTCTGTGACAGTGACTGTTACTACAGATAGTTCATTCTGTGACAGTGACTGTTACTACAGATAGTTCATTCTGTGAATGTGACTGTTACTACATATAGTTCATTCTGTGACAGTGACTGTTACTTCAGATAGTTCATTCTGTGACAGTGACTGTTACTACAGATAGTTCATTCTATGACAGTGACTGTTACTACAGATAGTTCATTCTATGACAGTGACTGTTACTACAGATAGTTCATTCTATGACAGTGACTTTGTTACTACAGATAGTTCATTCTATGACAGTGACTGTTACTACATATAGTTCATTCTGTGACAGTGACTGTTACTACAGATAGTTCATTCTGTGACAGTGACTGTTACTACATATAGTTCATTCTGTGACAGTGACTGTTACTACAGATAGTTCATTCTATGACAGTGACTGTTACTACAGATAGTTCATTCTGTGAATGTGACTGTTACTACAGATAGTTCATTCTGTGACAGTGACTGTTACTACAGATAGTTCATTCTATGACAGTGACTTTGTTACTACAGATAGTTCATTCTGTGACAGTGACTGTTACTACAGATAGTTCATTCTGTGAATGTGACTGTTACTACATATAGTTCATTCTGTGACAGTGACTGTTACTACAGATAGTTCATTCTGTGAAAGTGACTGTTACTACAGATAATTCATTCTGTAACAGTGACTGTTACTACAGATAGTTCATTCTGTGAATGTAACTGTTACTACAGATAGTTCATTCTGTGACAGTGACTGTTACTACAGATAGTTCATTCTGTGACAGTGACTGTTACTACAGATAGTTCATTCTGTGAATGTGACTGTTACTACATATAGTTCATTCTGTGACAGTGACTGTTACTTCAGATAGTTCATTCTGTGACAGTGACTGTTACTACAGATAGTTCATTCTATGACAGTGACTGTTACTACAGATAGTTCATTCTATGACAGTGACTTTGTTACTACAGATAGTTCATTCTATGACAGTGACTGTTACTACATATAGTTCATTCTGTGACAGTGACTGTTACTACAGATAGTTCATTCTGTGACAGTGACTGTTACTACATATAGTTCATTCTGTGACAGTGACTGTTACTACAGATAGTTCATTCTATGACAGTGACTGTTACTACAGATAGTTCATTCTGTGAATGTGACTGTTACTACAGATAGTTCATTCTGTGACAGTGACTGTTACTACAGATAGTTCATTCTATGACAGTGACTTTGTTACTACAGATAGTTCATTCTGTGACAGTGACTGTTACTACAGATAGTTCATTCTGTGAATGTGACTGTTACTACATATAGTTCATTCTGTGACAGTGACTGTTACTACAGATAGTTCATTCTGTGAAAGTGACTGTTACTACAGATAATTCATTCTGTAACAGTGACTGTTACTACAGATAGTTCATTCTGTGAATGTAACTGTTACTACAGATAGTTCATTCTGTGACAGTGACTGTTACTACAGATAGTTCATTCTGTGACAGTGACTGTTACTACAGATAGTTCATTCTGTGAATGTGACTGTTACTACATATAGTTCATTCTGTGACAGTGACTGTTACTTCAGATAGTTCATTCTGTGACAGTGACTGTTACTACAGATAGTTCATTCTATGACAGTGACTGTTACTACAGATAGTTCATTCTATGACAGTGACTGTTACTACAGATAGTTCATTCTATGACAGTGACTTTGTTACTACAGATAGTTCATTCTATGACAGTGACTGTTACTACATATAGTTCATTCTGTGACAGTGACTGTTACTACAGATAGTTCATTCTGTGACAGTGACTGTTACTACATATAGTTCATTCTGTGACAGTGACTGTTACTACAGATAGTTCATTCTATGACAGTGACTGTTACTACAGATAGTTCATTCTGTGAATGTGACTGTTACTACAGATAGTTCATTCTGTGACAGTGACTGTTACTACAGATAGTTCATTCTATGACAGTGACTTTGTTACTACAGATAGTTCATTCTGTGACAGTGACTGTTACTACAGATAGTTCATTCTGTGAATGTGACTGTTACTACATATAGTTCATTCTGTGACAGTGACTGTTACTACAGATAGTTCATTCTGTGAAAGTGACTGTTACTACAGATAATTCATTCTGTAACAGTGACTGTTACTTCATTTAGTTCATTATGTGGCAGTGACTGTTACTAACAGTGCGATATCCATGTATTTTATAGAACCCCGACAAGAAGAAGAAGTCTTTTCTTCGAGTCCGAAGATTAATGAGGAGTACGGTGGATATGCAGTCCCAGCTGCGACCTACATATTTTGCCACATCAAGCGCAGACTTAACCATTGTCCGAAAATGGTAGATTTGGGTTCTCTTTTCGCCTTCCAAATCTGTCATCGGCAGTAGATTTTATTTTGGTCCCAAAGGTGTATCCCGTGGCCAACTGCAGTGCCATCAGTGCAGACTAATTTTGAGTGGTAAGAACTGTTTAAGTTCTTATTGGGGGGGGGGGGGCGGTAATGTTTGAATCCTGACTCGAGCTGTTTGTTAAACGCCTAATGGCAGCACGGAAACCTCCCCCCCTCCCCCAGGGGGCCACAATATAGATTGAACCAGAGATTACTGAGCATGCTTATAGCATGAAAGATTGATTATAGGCCTACATACTTTGTTTTTGTTTTTCTGTGAGCCTGCGGGCATATTTGTCAAATATTATACCCATTTATTATGTAGCCTAATTGTATGACTTATAAGTGGTGCAGAGGCATCTACATTTTATGGTATAAAAATGGTTCTAATGGAAAGATGATATCAAGGTCTGAATAAACTCCCTTAGTTATCATTGGCGAACAGAATTAAGAACATTCCTCGTGAAGTTGCTTGGACGATATTGAGCTGTCTTAAGTCAAGCCTTAGAAGTCAGTCACATCTCAAAGTTGGTTTTATGTCAGAAAAAAAAAAAGGAAAAAAAAAAAAATCTACAGATCTGTTGATCTTGAAGAAAATAAACCCAGTCCCCTGAGAACTGTAAAGAAAATAAACCCAGCTCCCCGGAGACCGGTAAAGTTCGTGTCATTTTGTTTGGAACCGGGGAAAAAGCATGAAAGACAAACTACTGACCGAAGGTTCGGTCTGCTAGTCCAATATTAACTGATGGGTTGAGCGCACTAACTCGTCTGATGAAACATAGACCTAGGTCTCCACACGCATATCGGCCGTACATATACACACACACTTATAAACATCATCCTCGCTCAGATTTCTCGTCAATCTAAACCTGGCTTTTGGGAGAGTGTAGGAACGTAAGCATTGAGCTCCTAATATAAATAATAGCTACATGGGCGTGGGGTGGGAGGGTACTCACCGGGTGACACCCGTCAGGGCTGACACCAAAGTGGATATAATTAAACTTTTGTAATAGAAAACTACAAGTAATATTTAAAAAAAAAAAACATTTAAAATCGATTCCTTCTTAAATGTTCAAATAATATAGTGAACAAAACATTCCTATTTCTCATTGCAAAACAAAAATTGAAAAGAAGAACATTTAAAAAAAAAAACTTTTTAAAAAGTCAACAAATCTTAAATTAACTTATTATTAAGCGTAGTTGTATCAATTAGTTTGGATCAGCCATGTATTAAAATTTGTAGCAGATCTAGACTAACACAAATAAATATGTGTGATTAGATATATTTTTGGAGGTGCGGTGGCTGAGCGGTAAGGGGGTCCGGGGATCGAATCCTGGTGAAGACTGGGATTTTTAATTTCGGGATCTTCGGGCGCCTCTGAGTCCAGCGTTAACCGTAGGCCACAGAATCAGAATCCGATGACCTTTACATCATCTGCCCTATAGACCACAAGGTCTGAAAGGGGAACTTTACTTTTTTTAAAATATATTTTTACCAACTGTTCTTGTTTTGCACAGTTTCTCTCTTTTAGCTTTCTCAATACGCTATCAATTGTCTGGACCAGTTGGGAAAGAGAATGATAAAGAGAGAGAAGGGGGGTGGGGGTGGTATCTATGTCAATGTTTACGGGATCGCTTTTTAAATGCATTTCTAAAGAAAAGTTGAAAGACCTGAACTCGAACTCTCAAGCTTCCTTAAGCCAACACAATAACCACTCCGTCGATTTATCGCTTATGAATATAGTAGATTTTATAGTTATCTATTGTTAGATTCAGCTTTAAAGCGGCGACTTACAAAGTATAAAGGGCGCTAATTCAACTTATACCACCACATCAGTCAATTATCTTGTTCGATACCACACAAAATAATTATTTATCAATAGTTAATTAACTAATTGGTTAATTGTTTTATTGATTCTTGTGTTGTCAGGTAAAAGAAATAATTGTGCAAAATTTGAGCTTGATCCGATTTTGGGTGTGGGAGAAATATCGTGTACACATTTTTTACCAGACATACAAAGTGAATTGATATAAGCTTTGTAAAAAGTTTGTGGATCGTACCCACGACATTTGCGTTATTAGCGCGATGATCGATCAACTTAGCTGCCCAGCCATACTACTATTAGCTAGATTCTAGCTAGAAATAGAGATTTCTTTTGTTTCCTTGTGCCTTACACCACGTTCCAACTTTTGACGACCCTCCACCTTTTTTGTTTGTTTAACCCTTAAAGTGCTGAGCTGTTTTAGAATGAGAACATACTAAATGGAATTACAATACTGATGTTTAGAGGTTATACTACCACACGCGTTTTAAGGGTTAAAGTCTGAGCTAATACTGAAAAAAAAAAAAAAAAAAAAAGAAAGTAGAAATCTAAACATGCTAAGGCATGTCAATTTTTGTTTCTTTTGACTATTAATAGAATGGACTGGCCTATCTCTTGATATCCTTCTGCTGCTGACCTGGACAATGGAGGGATTTGGTTACGCCAGTGATGCCCACAATACGGCCCGCGGGCCAGATCCGGCCAGCGACGTGGTTCCATCCGGCCCGCTTAAACGTCAGCACAAAGTGTAGACAATTCCCCTTTCAAAAAAAAAAATAATTTTAAATGTATGTTTTCCTACGTTAGAGACCTCACTTTTTATCTGATGGATTGGTGCATGACCTTGTGTATTTATGAACTGGGACTCTCTAAATGTATTTAGAATCTAATAGGAAAAGTGAACAGTTCTTTGCTTTTTGGTGTAATATGATAATACGTGACCTCAAATCAGTGAACATCAATACTGATAATTGGGAAGACATAGCTCTAGACCGCAATAGATGGAGAGAGACAGTGACCAAGAAAGCTATGGACAGTGAAAGTACATGGGTCTCAGTTCAGGAAGAAAAACGCACAATCCGAAAAACGGCCAGCTCCTCTACCACCGAAGTAAAAGCCACCTTAACCTGCGCTATCTGTGGACGGGAGTGTCTCTCCAAAATAGGGCTCCACAGTCACATGAGGAAGTGTGCTCTGGGATGAACCATAGTCGTTCTACGACTGAAGGAGGCCAATGATGATAATAAGCCAACATGTTTGTTTTATAAAGCAAGTGTGACTATTTTGACCAAAAAAAAAGTATAAACGACGTTATCAAACAAATATGGCGGCGTTCTTGATTTGAGCCACGAATAAAAGATTGTTAAACTACGCCTACAGATTAGAGGATTGATTGGAATATTAACAAAAAAATAATAATAAAACAAGAAAATGAGTCGGTTGTAAAGCTAGCTACAATGTTGCTCACATTTTAAGCAGAGAAATTAAGACCTTTTCAGGTGTGTAAAAAATGGAATAAACCTCAAATTATTTATTAATGTAAGTACTGTGGCCTGCATTTAATAGTTTGATGTGAATTTAATTTCGTTTTTTTTTGTACCTTTTCAGTGGTATGGACCGCGAGACGAGATTTGGAAATTAAAATGGCCCCGCAGAACGAATTAGGTTTGGCATCACTGGGTTATGCGAACTGTCGCAGCGCCACCTACGGCTAAAATCAAGGAACACATGATGAGGATGACAATAATTTTAGTTGAAATTCCATCAAACTCGATAAGAAAGGTTAGATACTTAGATCTTACTTCTTTGCGTTCAAATGTAGACACTGGAGGAGAAGCACTAGGACCTCTTTAATTTAACCTTTTTACAATGCTTATATTAACTCACTCTGTTTGTCTATCTGGGAGGATTCGTTTACACATTTTTTTCTCCCACTTCCAACTGAGATTTCGCACAATTATTCTTAGTCGAATACAATACACAAATCAATAAAAAAAAATCAATAAATGTATCAATTTGTGGTAATTAATGAATTCGTTTTATATTGAAAAGGGCAAGTAAATCTTGCACTATTGAGATATATAGCAGTGATTATTCGATGCTTCTCTTAGTTAATCTTTGTTTTAAAAAATATGGTTCGATATGTTTAGTTATGCAAAAGCTAGAGGCGCTTGAACATGTATCTCGACGAAAAAGATGAGACCTTAGCTCCAAATGCTAATGAGAGATCTATCCTCATATCCAAACAACGTTTTTACTGAAACATATTGCCGAAACAAAATATCAAAAGCGCAAACATCAGATGCTATAAATATTGTTTCACTTAGCATCCCATAAAAGAATAATAAACAGAACATGTGTCGTTAAAACAACCTCTGGCTGGTCGTGTGGTATGTACTTTGGACTGTCGCCTAGATGATCCGGTGTTCGAACCCTACCTGACGCCATCCCCCCCACTGTCCTTCAGAAGGTTTGGGGTAAGGATGTAATAAATTTTCAATTCTGACTGAAATTTGATAAAATATATAAACAAATAATTCAAATGTCATTTTGGGGCATTGACATGGTTAAGATGGGGAGCATCTCCAGCGTGAGTGACGTGCCCCTATTCCATTCAGCAAATCAATGAGTTTTATATGAGTTGAATACGAATTCAAATACGAAGCCAAGAGCATAGTCACGTGTTGCTAACAAATAGTCAGTGGCGTATCTAGAGGGGGGAATTTGAAAATTACCCCAGGCCCCCACTTGAGTGTCGTCCGAAATTTGTTTTTACATTAAATATTACCCATTACCTCGTGTCGTGATGTCGAATGTCAAATAACAGGGGCCTCTATAGAGGTCAAGCCCTCAAGGCCCCCAAATCCTAGCTACGCCACTGCAAATCTTTTCTCTCTCTCTCTCTCTTTCTCTCACTCTCTCTCTCTTTCTCTCACTCTCTCTCACTCTCTTTCTCTCACTCACTCTCTTTCTCTTTCTCTCACTCTCTCTCTTTCTCTCTCTCTCTCTTTCTCTCACTCTCTCTCTCTCATTCTCTCTCTCTCACTTTCTCTCTCTTTCTCTCACTCACTCTCTCTTTCTCTCACTCTCCTTCTCTCCATTTATATTTTTCGCTCTGTCGCTTGCTCACATCAAATTACTAAAACATTTTTGTTTACATTTGTTATTATTGAAAGTCAAGTCTTACGTTTATTCCCATTCTTTTTTTTTTTTACTGTATATAATTTAAATATTTTATAACATTCTTTGCTTAAAAACCATGATAGATGTTTTCAATTAAAAACTAAAGAAAATTTATTTAAGCATAAACTTAGATAAGACCAAAATTTTGCGAGTGGGATATAAGGCAAAGGGTGCCCCCGTCAGACTTCGCGAGTCAAAGCTTGAAGTTCACGTACCTTGGCAGCATCATTACAAATGATGGGAGTGCCTACCATGATGTAGCGTGCCGAATAGGAAAGGTGGATGGAGAGGGGGGGGGAGGGGCTGACATTTGAATTGTAGGCTCTATGCCTTGTCTTGTTATGATTGAGTACTCCAAAAGAAAAGTGTGTTCTGTGTTCGTGTTATGTGTTCGTGTTATGTGTTCGTGTTATGTGTTCGTGTTCTGTGTTCGTGTTCTGTGTTCGTGTTCTGTGTTCGTATTATGTGTTCGTGTTCGTGTTCTGTGTTCGTGTTCTGTGTTCGTGTTCTGTGTTCTGTGTTCGTGTTATGTGTTCGTGTTATGTGTTTATACCTTTTTTTTTCGTTGCTTTTGTTTTAGAATAAAAAAATGTTAAAAAAAAAAAAAAAAAGCAAACTATAAAACCTAATGACAAGAATCGTTATTATTTTATTTTTTTTAGCTATTAATTAAAAATATTTTTTTTTAAACGGACGGAACAGATCAAAATCGATAATTGCACGCACTTGAAAGTTCAAAAAATACGTGTGTACAACAGACCTATATATATATTATATGATATATTTAGGTCTGTGGTGTGTACATTTTCAAAAGGGTTGGGGAGGTCTCAATCGAATTATTCTAATGGAGGAGGTAAAGGAAAGATTTATTTTTTTTTACCGTGAAGGTCCAAAGAAGTGAAAAAAGGAGGGAGGAAAGAGTTGCTGTTTTAAAAAGGAGTTATTTCCCCTTTTCGAAAGTTCAGCGTTACACAGTCAGAAATATATTTCTAGTGAAATCTAGTGCCTAGTTTTGTACTGATCTATTCAGTAGCGGCCTTAGGGGTTGGTTAGTGGGGCAATAGCCCCAGGCCCCGCGCCTTAAGGGGGCCCCGCGATCGGAGATGCCTTTGTCACGGTCAGGTTCGAAAACCAGATCAGTTCTCATAAACTAGGACTCGTTACTCAATATCTTTGGAAATCTTTCCAAGCATCTATATGATACCAATTACCATTAAGCTCTTAACATGACATAATAAACTTCAGCAGCTCGAGGTTTCTGTAAATCCCGTTAAGTGTGGGACTGCGTGGTTGGATTTAGCTCTAGGAATGTCAAATGATAGCACAACGAATAACGTGATGCAGGAACAAATAAGAAATGAAAAACTGCGCAGTCTTAACCAAAATTCTAGCGATTGTACAGTACCTTGACGAAAACAACGGCACATTTCGTGGGAGGACAGAAAACAAACGAACAACGGTCAATTTTCAGACTTGATTGAATTTGCTGGCCGAAGTCGACCCAACCATGCAAGAACATCTTCGACGAATTAAGAACACCGAGGCTCACGAACATTGCATCGGGCATAGGGTTCAAAACGAACTTATGGACCTGATGGCATCAAATCTAAAAACGGAACATTAGTGATAAAATCAATCTAGCGTAACATTTTTCCGTCATCCTTGACTGCACGCCTGATGTTAGCCACAAAGAGCAGAAGTCCCTTATATTGGGTTTTGTGGACTTATGAGATCAAAAAGTGAAGGTGCTGGAACACTTCATCTAATTTCTACATGATGACGACGCAACAGGAAAGTGTTTGTCAGAGGCTCCTCTCGCCGTGCTGGAGAATCTTGGACGTCGCCAATTGTCGCGGCCAGGGATACGACAATTGTGCGGACATGAAAGGAAAGCACTAAGGAGTCCGAGCGCACAACAGTCGAGCCTTTTACTCTCCTTACGGTTGTCGCAATCTTAACTCTTTCTCTCCGTAATTATTTACCACATTCTGGTGGAATCAACGCCGGTATCGTTAGTTAGGAGAGAAAGAGTTAATCTCCGGCGTGTTTAGCAGATATATTATTATCTAGTTTATTGATTGTTCATGAAAAATATTTCTGAATCATTAGTTACGTTCATAAACCTTAAAAGGCAAAATCTTCCATGCAGATCATTATGTAATGTACTCAAACGGCCAAAAGTACAGTAGCTACTACCTACTTAAGGTACTATGTTTTGTAACAAAAATAAGGCCTACAGCAGGGGTTCTCAACCTGTGGGTCGCGACCCCTTGAGGGGTCATTTGTCAGGGGTCGCCTAAGACCATCGAAAATATGGATTGTATTTTGTGTATTCTTCTATTGCTGTGTGTGTGTGGGGGGGGGTCGCGGCAGAGTGGGGGATAGTAAGATAGTAGGATGGCTGCCTGGTCGTGCGGTTTGCACGCTGGACTGTCGTTCGGACTTATCGATGGTCCCGGGTTCAAACCCTGCCCGCTCCCATCCTCCGTCGTCCTGCGGGAGGTTTGGACTAGGAAGTAATTATCTTCAACTCTGAAGGAACATCCGAAATAAGTAAAACATTTTACAAGAAGGGGTCGCCGAGCTTAAAAGGTTGAGAACCGCTGTCCTACAGCATTAGAGGCAGACGAGACGTTAGCGTGATGTGGTACGGTCTATATAGTCTACCCGTGCGGCTTAGGGCCCTGCATATGACACTCGTCCAGGGCCCCGCGCACTGCTAAGGCCGCCCCTGGATCTATTGGACTTGATATATCAGATCTCAGAGCAACGGTTTTGAATGGCTAGAGTAGAACGAATGGTCAATTTTCTAGGGGAGCTAATTAGTGGAGGTGATGTTACTGATAAATAAGTTCACGTATTTTTGGCAATACTAGAATCATGTCGTAAGTGATAACTTTGTTCAAGTTTGATGCTAATATACTGACCTACAGCTGAGATTAAAAGTGCTAGAATCTTCCACCAACATTTCCAGGGCTGTTAAGTTGCCACTTTGAGCTGCCCAGAGATATCTGCGCTCAGTATCTGAAACAAAAATCGTAACACCAAATGTTATTTCAATAAAGACGTTCATTCGAAACAGAAAATAGTTACGTCCTACGTGTATCCATGTATTAATCTCTTTGTGTATGTTAATTAGAGCTCTAAACTCTAATGTGATTTCTAAAGATACACACAAACCATCTGTGACATAGATACACAACCAGTCTGCCACTTAAAGGATATATATAATATTATATATATATACCACTTTTAAGAAGAACATTAAGACCTACTTGTTTAAAACTTTTTTAGATTACTTTTTGATTACAATTGCAATGTCTATGTTTGTAATGTTATTACAGCGCCTTGAGCCTACATTTTGTTTGTTAACAGCGCTTTATAAATAAAATTATTATTATTATTATTATTATTAACTCTTGAATTCAAGAACAGACATTGCAATTGATTTGTTCTTCTTACCAGTGAGTGGGACATCACCGAATATACTTCTGGTAGCTTTGTCAGTGTCCCTGTTGTCATGGCGACTTCGTTGCCGCTTCTCATGCATGTCATTATGTTCAGCCCTGGCCTGGCCCTTCTGAGACGAGTGGACGTCTTTCCTGTGCTCGCGTGATAACTTCCGCCCACTATTAAAAGACCTTCTTAAGCCAAAAGATGAACGACTCATACTTCCTGTCCAGAATTCGACAACAGCCGCTAACAATCCGAGGAAGAAAGAGCAGTGCAAGAATTGGTAAGGAATTTATTAGGCGACATTAATTCCGCTTCGATTTTCATATGACACTCGAAGTAGCGTTGACTGGAAATTGAACTGATCAGTCTTTAATCCGTTTGGTATATGGTAGTTCATGTGTGTATCGATCCGTAAAATAAGATTTACAGATGACTGTTATTATGTAGACATATATAGACATGTCAATGGGCTTTGAAAACATCTGAAATTAAAAGAAAAAGTGTAAATTTATAAGATGGTAATAACAAAATCAAACAATACCAAAAAGTCATACAATTATATCACGTAAGACTTATCATTAGCATAAGTGAAAAAATCTACATAAATTCACCACATGGTATGCTGAAAGATTGAACATGTACAGACAAATTTTTATTTTCAAGAAATGTTGTTTTCATTCTTGTTAAAGTCTACATTATTACAAACTTTTATTGTCAAGAAATATAGCATAGCTGTTTTCAGACTTTTAAAAGTCTACATTATAGTTGATAATTACAAACTTTTTATTGTCTCAAAGACTACACCAGTGATGCCCAACCTAATTCAACCTGCGGGCCATTTTAATTTCCGACACTCTTGTCGCGGGCCGCATGACCGAAAATGCTCAAAACTAAATGAAAATGAAATGAAAACAAGTTTATTAGAAACTTTTACATCTTGTACTTACATTAATTAATGGGGTATTGGCGGTTAATTATTTTTTAAATCGTCGGAAACTGGCATCATTCCTCTAGTTAAAATGTGAGCAACATTGTAGCTCGCTTTACCAACGGCTCAAATTCTTGTCTCTTGTTGGTAAATAATCCCATCGATCCTTTCATGCGTAGTTTAATCATCTTTAAATCCCCAGTCAAAATAAGAATGTTTTATAATCGGTTGTTGTTGTTGTGCATTAAAACATCCACACTTTACGAAACTAATACGTTGGTTATGTTCCACAACAAAAAAGTAAAGATCCATTCACTCTTTTAGTTTCTTAGGCTCTCCTATAGCATAAGCCTGCACATTTTAATTGTCATGGTACCAATCCATCAGAGAAAAAGTCTGAGCCCTAACGTTGGTCAAGTATATTATTCAGCTTTAAAAAAAAACAAAAAAAAAAACGTTGGGATAGGGATTTTCTACATTTTTTTTTACCGACGTTTTGGCGGGCCGGATGAACCACGTCGCGGGCCGAATCTGGCCAGCGGGCCGTATTTTGGACATCACTGGACTACATGATATTCACGAAAAGATCATACCTTAACGTGGAGCAGAAAAAAAAATATAGGCCTCAAAATAAGCCACCAAAAAGAAAGTACCGCATTAAACAGCAAACACGATAGATATATAAAACTGTCTTTTCAGACTATAGGTGTCAGGTTTAGGATTTATTTGTTAACTAGCTGTACACAATTAAGGTCCCAGGGTTCAACCTGACAAGAACATCATTCACACACCGTCGTACATAGAGTAACCAACTATGTGGATAGTTTAAATAACAAAAAAAAAATAATGTAATTGATACTGAAATATGTATATGTACAATGAGAGTGATAAAATGATGAATAGATAATAGATATATAAATTATATGTAGATAGATATTAATCAATAGTTCACATAAGCACCTTGCTACTGCTACCAACGGACGTCACAATACGGCCAACATCGGAAATATCAAAGTTAGATCTCAGCTGATCCCAAATGATACCAATGATGCGTAACGGCCTGACACTCAACGCCGTCGATGATCGCCAATCTGACAATGACACTCAAGACTGTAGTATATATGTATATTTTTTAGACGACAAGCAACGCCCACACTGGCTTAGGATCGAGCTCAGTACCTACAACTCCAAACTGGCACCCCTAAACAGGGGTCCAAAAATCCTACTGAATAATAAGTCCGAGAAACTAGTACAAACTAATAACCCTTTTACGGACCAACACACCGTCCGTTTCAACCAAATTCAGTGGGCGAACTGCCTCATGACAAAGAATGATCCAATAGATGTCACCGGACTTTGTGACGTAGCA
The DNA here is from genome assembly GCF_947242115.1 of Biomphalaria glabrata. Classification (NCBI taxonomy): domain Eukaryota; kingdom Metazoa; phylum Mollusca; class Gastropoda; family Planorbidae; genus Biomphalaria; species Biomphalaria glabrata. The sequence continues at coordinate 44,450,418 of NC_074720.1, read as the reverse complement.
AAAACAATTCAAAACAAAACTACAAGACACTCTCGCCCCGTACAAGTAATACGAGTAGAGGGAAAAAAATCAGAGTTAGGAGAAAGCAAAAGACACTTGTCTAAACTACGCAACAATAGGAGGCACGGTGGCTGAGTGGTAAAGCGCTTAGCTTCTGAACCGGGAGTCCCGGGTTTGAATCCTGCTGAAGACTAATATTTTTAATTTCGAGATGTTTAGGGCGCCTAATGGGTAGCTGACACAAGTTGAGGAAAAATAAAGGCTGATAGTCGTTGTGCTGACAACACGACACCCTCGTTAACAGTGGGCCACAGAAACAAATTACCTTGACATCATCTGCCCTATAGATCACAAGGTCTAAATGGGAAACATTACTCAGAAACAAGTTGATAGTTTCATATACCTTTGGATCGCAGACAATGTGTCAGGTGGAACATACTGTTACCCACTTAAAACCAATCTGGAAACCTTCCCACATTTCTAAAACGACTAAGAATTTTTAACAGAGATGTACTTTATGAGGTATAGACTGAAGGGTATAGACTATAGCTGAAACAACAACAAAAAGTACAGACTTTCATAAGCAGATGTTTGTGAGCGAGGCAGGACGTTTTGGCGCGAGGTGTCATACTATGTCTACTCGTTTTATTATGTCTTAAATATCTATGTTTGGTATGTGTGCTGACTAGTAAAGCGCTCGGCTTCCGAACCGACGGGTCTAGGGTTTGAATCTCGTTTGGGATTTTGAGTTTTGGCGCGAGTTGTCATACTATGTCTACTCGTTTTATTATGTCTTAAATATCTATGTTTGGTATGTGTGCTGACTAGTAAGGCGCTCGGCTTCCAAACCGACGGGTCTAGGGTTCGAATCTCGTTTAGGATTTTGAGTTTCGGGATTTTTAAGACGCCCTTGAGTCCACCCTACTCTAATGACACTAAATGGGGAAAGTAAAGGCGGTTGGTCGTTTTGCTGGCCACATTACACCCTGCTCGTTAACCGTTGGAAAAAAACGAAACAGATGACCTTTACATATTTGCCCTAGAGATCGCAAGATCTGAAATGTGATACTTTACTTTTTTTTTTTACTTGTGTTCAAACTGAAATGCACTTTTTAAAATAAAGAACAAAAGTTATTTTTGTCCATTAGATTTGGAATTTAAGTCTTTTGAGATAATATAATCTTGTCACTAACATTATCATGTGTTTGGGTGTTTTTAAACTATATTTTATGGGTATGGGCCCTGGGGGAAGCATATTAACATCAAGGTCTATGTAGGGATCTGACCATTCATAGTTTGTATGTTTGACATTTTCGGTAGTTCTCTCGGAATTAAAGATTATTATATCCTACCCCAAAACCTCCCACAAGAAGGTGGGTAATTTCTGCGGGCAGGGTTCGAATCCAGGAATTATCGAGTCGACACGTTCATGCGCATACCACATGACCAGTCAGCCTTTCAAGTTCGCAAAAATGCTTTCATGAAATAGTTAAAATCATTCAAACTTACTCTATATACTAGAACATAGAATTTTTATTATAACAAGATTTGTGTTTTATAAATTAACAAAAGAGCCTCTCTCGATTAAACGGTGGCGTCAAAACGGCGGCGACAAAACGGTGGTGTCAAAACGGTGGCGTTTTATGAGAACTATATTGAAAATACAGTGGTATGACCAAGTAGAAAACACCTGACTCTGGGAGAAGGGTGGACACAGAAATATAGAGGTGCACATTTTTGATAAAAAGTGGAAATGGATTTGGATTGGTCAGACCTGAAGAATAGATGCCAACCACAGAGCTAAACAGGCCTTACATTGTTGGAACCCCCAGGTCACAAGACGCAGAGGAAGACCCAAATGAATATGGTGACGCAGTATACTATAGGAAGCAAAGACGCAGGAAATAGCTGGGAAGCAATTGATTGATTAGCCAGAGACCGTTGAGAGTGTCGTGTTCTTTTAAACGAGGCCCTATGTTCCTCGATCAACGTAAAGGAACATAAAGGACTGACAATGATTTCATTAAAAAAATAAGTTTGTTTTATTGTCCGGAGTACCGTACTTCATTCCCCAATGACGTAACAGCTGTGGTATACATACTGTACTACATCCGGCAAGAATGATGCCAAACTGCTCTCTTTCGGTGGTCGGTTTAATTTCTTATTTTCGCGTGTCTTTGTCAGTAGATTTCCTTTTGGTTTAAAATATGTATCCAGAAATGGAATAGAGGCGCAATGGCTGAGCGATTAAGCGCTTGGCTTCCGAACCTGGGTCCGGGGCCCGGGGTTCGAACCTGGTGAAAACTGGGATTTTTAATTTCGGGATCTTCGGGCGCCTCTGAGTCCTTCCAGTTCTAATGGGTACCTAACATTAGTTGGGTAAAAGGTGGTAGGTCATTGTGCTGGCCATATGACATCCTTGTTTACCGTAGGCAACAGAAACAGATGACCTTTATATTTATCTGCCCTATAGACCACAAGGTCTGAAAGGAGAACTTTACTTTTTTTTTTTACCTAACTGGAATATTAGTCCCATCAATTAAACTTTCGAAATTGCATTCAGCCATTTTCTGCTAACAAGAAAAATTCAGTCGTGTTAGGAATGTAGACAAATAAGCTCCCCTTTCGTGTAGGCATTTTACAACAGTCAAAAATAGTTTACAGTTTACTACGCCAGATAGTGTTCTTCATGTGTTGACTAGTGTTTTCTTCTGTGTTCACCTGCGTCTTCGTTAGTGTATTCACCTGTCTGGTGATTGCAGTCTAGAAGGTGTTCAATTCTAGTCTTAAAGTGCGTTGCCAACTAGACTGGAAACAAGGATAAAATTATAACTATTTGATCTTCTGGCAGCGGGCTTTGGTTGAAATATAATATATGGTCTTTTTTTTTTTTCATACAAAAATATTTCATTCTATTTTGTTTTGTGTCTTTTTTTGTTGTCTTACGACTTTTTAAAAATCTACTCTTTGTTTTCTTTCGTTTCTTTATCATTTTTCTTTTTTTACTCTTCTTTGTTCTCCTCAATCTCGCTATTTTCTCTCATGATTCCTACGCTCAAAGAATGATTTTATACGCCATAACTGTAATAAAGATAAATGTAATTCTGCATGATGGAAATTATTGACTTCATACGGAAGTCGATAAAACAGAAGATCTGACCATAGCACGCAATAGGTGAGCAGGGGCAGACAAATGCTGTCAGGTGTTTTATATAAAAGGGAGAAATCATCGAATCGTTGTATAGTATGTTAGGAATATTCATAATAAACTGTCGAACTGTTTTTATTAGTAAATATATATTTCTCAAATAGCATTGACCTTTATAATATAGGACACCCATAGGTGAATCTACAAGTAGTCGGGTCTTTTAACTCTTTCTCTCCGTTATTATTTTTCTAAGTTTCGAATGAATTCTTCCTTTTACCCATTACTATTTCACTACCCTGTTATGATTAAGCTTCAGTGGCTTTGTCGTTTGTTATTAGAAGATGTTTTATTTGGTCTAGAATTAAAGGGGAATGCGTGCTCTTTTTATATAAAACACAATTAGGTCTATAAAATTAATTTAATGAGGTCAAATCAACTTTGGTATAGTCAATTAGGAGAGAAAAAGTTAAATGTAAAAAAATCAAGTTTCAGTGTAATAATAAATTTGTACCCGAGCATACAAATTATAATAAACCCAGACTGTATAGTGGGTCTATATATAGATAGTTATCTGTCGATGTTTACCTATAATGTCTAGCTGTTTCATGGTGTCCCATTAATGGACCTCATTCACCAATCGTAAACAAACATTTAGCCACGTGATAATATTGATAAAACAATGAAAAAAACGTTTCACGTGACAGCCTTTATGGATTACGTAGTTTGTATAGAAGAGATAGAGAATCACGTGGCTAAATGATGTTTGTTTACGATTGGTGAATGAGGTCCATTGTACTGGATTTTGTTTTTATTTATCAGCAAACATCTGTGGCATTTTAGTCTAGAGAGATAGAATCTCTTCCCTTTGTAACTTCTTGTGTGACTAAAGAGGCCAATCCTTGATACACACCTGCAGTCACAGGTTAGAAATATGTAATCTCCAGGCACCGTTGAATTTTCACCCTTCTTTCTACTTCTGTTGTGTATGGCATCTGCAATCTGGGACCCTTCCAGCAAACATCATACAAACAGTAACTTGTAATAAAAATGTAACAAAAATGTTTTATATGCTTCGGATGTTCCTTCGGAGTTGAAGATAATTAACTCCTTCTCTCCTAACTGACGATACCAGCGTTGATCCCACCAGAATGGGGTAAATAATTACGGAGAGAAAGAGTTAATTTCTTAGCCCAAAACTTCCCTCAGGACGATGGGAGCGGGCAGGGTTTGAACCCAGGACCATCGATAAGTCGGAACGACAGTCCAGCGCGTAAACCGCACGACCAGGCAGCCATTCAACAGAAGTGCAGCGTATACCTTCTTCAACTTAATATCAACAATTGATTAAGTCTGAGTCCTCTTTCTTTAACCAGATGTTATTAGCGCGATGTCTTGGCAATAACTGTCAACCTATTCCATAGAGTAACTCTATTTTTAAACTTATCTCATCCACAGACACACACACACACACACACACATACATACATATATATATATATATATATATATATATATATATATATATATATATATATATATATATATATATATATATATATATATGATTGGTCAGTGATCACGTCATACTTTCTGTCACGTTTAATGTCGGTTTTGTTTGGTGCATGTTTATGTGTATCTTATCTTATCTTGTATAATACAGACGTTACGTCAAAAAAAGATGATTACGTCCTACGCGTATTAATCAATGACCTTAACTCTGCCAAGTAATGATTTTCCTGGCTAGCTAAGGAAAAAGAAGCATTTGTACAAATTTGTCCTAGCATATGGAACGAGGAATGTGCCTTTATCTTTGTGTCTTTCTGAGTATATTACTAAATTTTGATTTTGCATTTGAAGATTATGGTTCAGTGCTTTATGTATAACTGCTACTTTAAAGTCTTCTTTCCTAAAGGCTTTCTAAATTTAGTGATTTTACTAAAGGTGTTACTCTAGTCAAATGTGAATATTCGTTTGTTATGAATCTCACTGCTCTATTTTGTAACTGTTCCAGCTTATCAATTTTTTCTTGAGTTGAGGGGTCCCAAACAGAGAATGCATATTCTATTATTGGCTTAACCAAGGTTAAAAAACATTTTAATTTTATGATCTTAATTGATTTATAGAAATTTCTTGTAATAAACCCTAATGCTTTTTTTTTTATAGTTTCATCAATATGGGGATTCCATGACAGTTTTTCATTTATTATAACACCTAGATATTTTGCGTTGTTTTTAGTCTATGTTACTGGTTTACCATGAATACGATAAGAGATAAGTCAAGTAGTACAACGTTTCCTATACTATTATATACTGTTACAATTTCAAGCGCTATAATGATCAAATCAGGCGCCATTTTGCCCTCACTGGCAAAGAAAAAGGCAGCATAAAACCTTTGAAGTACTATTGGAGAGCTCTCACAAAAGCTGCGCGAAACACATTATACCCAACGAAAAGCCTTTATAGAAGACAGGCGCAGAAGTCGTAAAGAAAACTTTAATTGACAACGGCGGACAACGGCTTTGTCTGCATTAGGTGCAGGAAAATATGTAGGTCGCAACTGGGTTTAGCCTACGTGGTCATGAAAACACGGCACCCATCCTTAATCTTCGTAATAGAAAACATTGCCATTAGCCTACACATTATAACAGTTTCGATTAGTAAAAGAAATTCATTGCAGTTTACTTGTTATTATCCATATCTACACTAGATTATAATTGTCATTTTTATGCATGTATCCGCCTCTTTATAGATCAGGGGTTCTCAACCTGTGGGTCACGACCCCTTTGGGGGTCGATTGACGATTTGCCAGGGGTCGCCTAAGACCATCGAAAAAAAAAAGAATTGTTTTTGTCCATTCTTCTATTGCTGTGTGTGTATACGGAGGGGGGGGGGTCGCGGCAGAGTGGGGGTTGTAAAAAAGGGTCGCCGAGCCTAAAAGGTTGAGAACCACTGTTATCATAATTAAACTGTAAGGGAAGCAAATCCCTGGCCTTTATAAAAAAAAAGAAAAGGTTATGGAGTTATGGTACATTCTAAGGTAAAGATATAAGAGGAACATCGGTTATTAGCCACTGCTCAGTGAAGGAATGCACTGTAACTTCAATCTTACTGGTCAGCAGATGAGCGATGCCAAAGCTGGCGTATAATTTATTGTCAACATTTCAACTTTCTGAATTGCATGGTAGATCCCTCCCTCCCTGCCAAGGACGCAAAGTGTCCAAGTTCAAAGGTCATTGCTGCATCAGTTTTGAGAGTCCTGAAACGTGTAGGGTTAGCTTGTTATTTGTGGTTGAAGGTTATTATAACAATTAGTACAAACATGATTATTTCACTGATTTGTGTCACCTCCTCAAAGTTGGTGCCATATAGTAGATATTTTGATAGTTCATGAATCATGTATCTGGAAGGTGAACATTTTTAACGTTGAGCTAACCAGTTACTTAAGAGCAGTCAGTAAGAGAAGTCAGTAGAAAGCAGTCATTGAATGTAGTCACTTAAGAAAGTTATTATAAAGTATTTGTACCAGTCAATAAGTTATTACCATTGAAAAGTATTTCTATAAAGGATTATTACTGATTATTCGTGGATTGTGTATTTCCTATGTGTTGTTACTATTATATATATATATATATATATATATATATATATATATATATATATATATATATTATATATATTTGTGTCTGCTACATCGAGAGTTATTTCCTCATTTACGAGAGATGTATGAACGTACAAACGTAGCCATCCTGACAATGCCAACATGTAATATTACAATATGAACCCGGTGTCACAAACAGCCATCCAAAATAACCTGGTGACAATTTGTCTTGGCACTTCTAGATCTTCGTTATTAGCCGCATGGCAAATAGATTTTGTCACTTTGATATCAAATGTCAAACGACTAATAAATTGTGTTACTTTTAGGCCTAATGTCACTTGGCTAACAGGTTTTGTTACTTAAAGATCTAATGTCAAAAGATTAATAAACTGCATCACTTTTAGATCTAATGTAATTTGGCTAATAGGTTTTGTTACTTTAAGATCTAATGTCATACGATTAATAAATTGCGCCACTTTTAGACCTAATCTCACATGGCTAGTACTTTTATGATTTAAAAGCATGTTAAAGATGTTACGTTTCTTTTTTTTTTTACAATACCTCTATTCAAGTCAGAACTTCATGGAATCTGGAACCTAGAACCAGGACTATGATCTCAAAAACGGCTTTAACGGTTTTCCTAAAAATTTAACAGATGATGTTTTTCGCTGAGAATTAATATCTCGCTGGCCGCGTGGATGGAGAAACCTCTAGTTTGACCGTTCTAATTTTTCAAAGTAAATAATAAATAAATGTAGGCTACATTTGGCTTGAGAACTAGACTTAAATCTAGAGCCAACATCGGTTTTGAAAGGACTATAGCATTCTTGAAAGAACTATCGCATTCGGGAATCTCCATATGCGGAGTACAATGTATTCAAGAGTTTAATAAATTAAAGTTCAGGAAAATTTTGCGCATCGTCTTCGATGGCTGCCTGGTCGTGCGGTTTGCACGCTGGACTGTCGTTCAGATTTATCGATGGTCCTGGGTTCAAACCCTGCCCGCTCCCATCCCCCGTCGTCCTGCGGGAGGTTTGGACTAGGAAGTAATTATCTTCAACTCTGAAGGAACATCCGAAACATGTAAAACATTTTACAAACATTTTTTTTACAAAGTCTAGAGTTTAACTCTTTCTCTCCGTTATTATTTTTCCACTCTTTGAAGGAGTTCTTCTTTTAGTTCATTACTATTTCACTCCCCTGTTATGATTAAGCTTCAATAGCTTTGTTGTTTGTTGTCACAAAATGTTTTGTTTGGTCTAGAATTGAAGGGGAATGTATGCTCTTTTTATATAACACAAAGTCACGGTTATAAAATTAAATTTTAAGTTAATTTAATGAGGTCAAATCAACGATGGGATCGTCGATTAGGAGAGAAAGAGTTGGAATATCATTAGAATTATTAAATAAAGAAAAACATGGCATAGTTAGCCATAGTGTACCGATACATGAGTAGTTTACTAAATTTATAGTTACTTTAAGTTTATTTATTGAAAGATTATCTAAACTCTGCTTATGTTTAAACGTAATTATATTGTAGATTGAGGCTAGATTCTAGATCTAAATAGTAAATGTAAAACCAGACTAGATCTTAAGAGTTCGACATGTAATGAAGGTACCAATAAATAATGGTAGTTTTATACAATGCCCTGCTAGACTATTTGGTAGAAAGTAGTAGAAACTATCGATCAAGAAGCTGACGGTGTCAAAATCACGAGTTCGATATCCAATTTGACCCACATTTTTAATTAAAATATTTTCATATTTGAAGTTGTATTAAGCAGGTGTAGTCTTTTTAAAAAAAACATATATAAATAAAAAAAAATGTTCTTCTTGTTAAGTTCATCCCAAAGAAAGGGCCATAATTTAAAAGGAAGTCTTTCAAAGCTTTGTTGTTTGGAAAGATCTCTTCTTTTCAATCAAAGGGAGTTTACTCAGGGTATCTCACCATCTTCCAATGGAAAAAAGAAAGGTCAACTCTTCGCCAAGGACAGTTAGGAGTAATGGGAAATTTCAATCAGTTTTGGTAACTCTAATTCAGCGTTTCTCATAGAAATTTCTAGATGCTTCTAGATGTTTCGAAAAGGCATTAGTAGCAACTTAATTATGACTAAAAGTAGTAGTGGTTTTAATATATCGTTGGTATTAATTTCCAAAGCTAGCAACTAAACCTTTTTTTCTTTTTACTTGAAAAGACCTAAAGATTGTAATTAATTGGAAAAAAAAGCCATATGTACATGTGATTTATAATAATTGTGAAGATGTAATATGTATAGTCATAATATAGTAGTTATAAACAACATATTATAAGCCAAAAAGTCTTACAATACTTAAGATTGTCCTTCATGTAATGGAACAATACCAGGAAAAAAAAAGCAGACAGAAAAAGCAATTGGAAGACATATAAGAGAAAGCATGGGGCTAATATTGAATGTATCTAAAATGCAAAATACTGGTAGAAGCAAAAAAAAATGTACCGATGATGAGTGTAGTGCCCCAACGGTTCAACAAACTATAGGTGAAGAAGATCTTGCATAAATAGTCAATTAGGATTAATACTTCATACATATTGTTACGATCTCTCCTATTCAGGCGTTCTGTAAAACACTGCTAAACACACAACACATCAACACATCAAGAACTTGACTCGAAATAATCTGGTGCTTTAATAATGGTCAATTAAACCAGCCAATATGACACCATTGGCAATACATCAACACTAAACATGCTATACTGTACATCACCGTACTAAACTAATAAACTCTAGTGTCTAAATCTCTTCCTGGACTCGTACATTCACTTCAGGACTCCACCAGGACCGACTTCATGGCAGACTAACAGCCCCGGTCTACTCGCTGTCCTGTCTTGAACTGCACTGCCTTACACACACAGTGTCTCTGGTCCACGCAGCTTATGATCAGATGACCATAACCCGGTTCCTATTCACGTGCAAAGTTCCTGCCAGTACTGTCCCTTGCCCTTCCATATAGCACGCTAGACTGTATTACGCTAGACTGTGTCACCTATGTCAGCTGATCACACACGTCGCGAATAGGGTTACAACAATATTAAACCATTATATATTTGTCTGTGTTTACTTTAAATGTGTATACTCTTTTTTTATGTGTAATTTAACGTATTAAGATGTGCTCTTAACTGAAGGCGATATATTTGCATAGATGTGATTTTAGATCAATCTGTGCCTTATTTTAATAACTGGTCTAGACTTTTTGGCACCTTAAGTCAAACAGTGAATCAACTTAATCACCAGCCGTTATTTCATCTCACTGAGCTGTCCGTCAAGAATTGGACATCTGGTAGTTTAATATCTGAGACAAATGACCTCCACACGTCACTGGCAAGCGGTTCCCTGTGATGTCACTGCTAATATTTGAAGCTGAGTTGTCATTAAAATGAGATTGGGTCAGATCTCAGAAATCAATAGTTGAGAACTACTAAAGGTTTTAAATAACGGTGAACCCTTAAACCCTATAGATACGACGATTTAGTCTAGTCGATACCAAGATACCAAACACTAAAACGTACCACTTCACTAAACTCTTATCTTCTTATCTTATAAACTAAAGACGTTACTTGAGAAAAAAAGATGATGAATACGTCCTATGAGACATGTAGTCTATTTGCAGTTATCAGCGTGAATTCTTTCAACTTCAGTAACAATGTCAAGTAAAGCTAGATCCGACAAAATGTACACTCAAGTTTGTGATCATCTTTTTCCATTACTACTATTAAGCAGGGTAGAAACGGTGGCTAAGTGGTAAAGCTCTTGGCTTCGTAACCGCGGGTCCCGAGTTCGAATCCTACAGAGGACTGGATTTTTTTTTATTTCTGGATCTCTGGGCGCCTCTGAGTACATCTAGCTCTAGAGGGTACCTGAGATTACTTGGGGATCACGTTGTGCTGGCCACATGACGCCCTCGTTAACCGTGGAACAGAAATGAGCTTGCTTTACATCATCCTTTAGATAGCAAGGTCTGAAAAGGGAACTTTACTTGACTTTTAGGCAGGGCTTTAAAACGGACATCGGTATTGGAGGAGAAAAGCTGGCGTCTGAAAGGTTAACTCTTTCTCTCCGTAACTATCCTACCACATTCTGGTGGAATCAAATCTGGTATCGTCACTTAGGAGAGAAGGAGTATAAATACCTCAGAGCTATCGGCCAGAATTGCAGTCCACAGAAGCACTTGCAAAGCTCAAGACAATCTAGAAAGACAAAGGAGGAGCCCTAAGTACTAAATCCTCAGACTGATGCGCTTCTTGGTCATGGCCACATTGTATGCTTGGGAATCTTGAACTCTAAGCGCGGAACTAGAGAGGAGAATCCATGCAATTGAATTGAGATGTTACAAAAGGATCCTACATTATACGAGATATCACCTCCAAATCATCACAACGGACGAGGTTAAAAATAGAATCACAGCAGCAGCTGGGGCCCACGATGGCCTGTGTATCACTGCCCAAATAAACAACATTAACAACAAAAACTAGCTTTTCGGTCTTTAGGGCTCGCAAAAACCTTCCATCATGGAACAGCACCAGAAAAAAGGAAGAAGAGGCAGCCAGAGAAAGCGATGCGAAGACAACATTAAATAATAGACTGATCCTTGAAAGATATTCTATCCAACGCAAAAGACAGAGGAATGGAGAAAGACTGTCCTCAGATCATGTGTGGTGCCCCAACGGTTCAACAGACTAAGGGGTATGTTTAGCTTCAGTTCGTTTGTGCTTTTATCATCAACTGTTTTAATCAATGTTCATAGCACAAGATTTGTAAATCTTGTAGTAACATATTTCGTTTAACGCTGTTAACTTTTTGTGACAAGACTTTCTATTCTATACCGTAACAAGACTAGCAGGTTTTCATTCTGTAACTTCCTGGCCGCAAACTCGATTGGTCAGTTTCTTCGACCGCTTTAATCTTTCCGAGAGGAAATCCAATTGCCAATTTCCCCCTAGCGCCCTTAATGTTACATGGAGAAAGTAGCTGACATCCTTTCAAAGGAAGTTCTTTTTGATCCAATGACTTCGTGACTAGACATGTCTCTTGGACACTTTATACACTCTTTCATTAAGAGCATAATATAAGGGAAACCAGTTTACCTACTAAAGTTTAATTAACAATGGTGTGATCTATGAAATTGTGAAATTGAATTCTGTATTATATTTTAAACAGGTCTTGACATTTTACTTTTTTTTTTTTTACATTTGTGTGTGTGTGTGTCTGTGTGCAAAGACATAGTGGCGGTAACTACTTTTAAATTGATGCGTGATTTGTTTGATCTATAGTTAGTTACATTCTGAAGTTTATCAAAATGTCTACTATCAAAGATTAATTTACTCTGTTAGTTCAATTTCTCAATCTGCCTAGTTGATAAACAGACTTATGAAATATCTTTCAGTTAGTTAGCTAGATGCCTCGAATATCTGGCATATAGATATCTAGAACTATTAAATATCCTACAAGAAGCCAACTCAGGTTTCGGGATCAAGTTTGTTTTGACGCCAGTTAATTTTCATCTTTCCTTGGACCAAGAAAAAAAATATTGGTTATTGATTTAACTCTCCTTCCTCTACATGATCCATTAACGGCAAGCCCCGCCTCATAAAATCAGGGGGGTCTATTCCCAGAGGTCAAAGTTCAGTTACCGTAATTTGAACGTCTCATTGGTCAAGCCGATAGTTTGGTTGCCTTCAAATCTCTCTCTTGATTGTTGACAACATTGTAGGATACATGTCTGCATTTATAGTTAAAGTACATAATAGTAGCCAGCCACGACCGTCTATATACGAAAAAAAACACCTATCTATATAACAACAACAAACGCCTTTTAGCTAGGGGTTAGACGTTGACCCTTTTCCCACTATTTGTACAGGAAAAAAAAATAGGGGAGGGAAGTCGTTTAATCTTAGGATGAGCAACTCTTGTATTGACCCTTCCACTGACGTCATCACTAGGATAGTGGGCACTTTCCTGGCACTTAGCGCTGGTCCCTCAATATAATAACAAACCACTGTCCTAGAATGACAGAGTGAATAAGAGCGAGACAGAGATTGAGAGAGAAAGAGAGACGGAGAGAGAGAGAGAGAGAAATGTTTGTGTGAGGAAAAAGTCAATACAGGAAATAAATTGTGAATTGGGGCCTAAGGAGAAGAGCTGGTTCAAACCTTGCAATGCAAATATATGTATCTGTCATAAGACATGACTGTATAGTTGTGTAGTGTGTGCTCAGAACTGTAGTCTCAATGGTCCCGGGTTTAAACCTTGTTCGCTGCTGTCCTGTGGGAGGTTTGGGCTAGCATGTAATAATCTTCAATTCTGAAGGAACATCCGGAACATATAAAAGAAACAAACATCACTATATCTAGTGCTTTTTTTTGTAAAAAAAAATTAGGTGCCAGTACTCAGTGACGGATTGCCTAACTTTTAACTACTAATAAATTAATAATAATGGTTAAAATACATGAAAAGTAATAATTTTTACCCACATTGAAAAAGGTGCCGGTACGCCGTGCTGGTGCGTACCGTCACAAAAAAAAGCACTGACTATAGTTATAGTTAGTTAATTTGTCACAAGTAAACTCCATATACATCAAAACACTGACCTTTGCCTGCGAGAAGCCAGCACCATACAGCTCAGCTTACCACAGTCCAATCGACTTATCTTTTTTTTTCATTTGTAAATAAATTGGTAACTAGATAGTGCAGTCAATTAGTCTGTTTTTTCCTTTAACAGTTTGTCGGATACAGCTCAGTCAATACTTCATTATAATTCTAACTAAAGCTCAGATAATTTGTTTTTTCTTTTGATTAGTAACTTGTTAATTACAACTCAGTCACGTAGTTGTTGTTTTTCCTTTGTAAATTGCTCAATATATATATATAGGTCCATTTATGGTTCTTTCAAGAAACTCTCCGAATGGAAGCAATAAGAAAGATTTAAAATGCATTTAAATTGTCGAACCTTACATTTCATCAATCCCCCCCCCTCCACAATAGCCAGGAGGCGCGTAGGCTGAGCGGTAAAGCGCTTGACTTCCGAACCGGGGGTCCCGGGTTCGAATCCTGGTGAAGACTGGGATTTTTTATTTCCGGATCTTTGGGCGCCTCTGAGTACACCCAGCTCTAATGGGTACCTGACACTAGTTGGGGAAAAGTAAATGCGGTTGGTCGTTGTGCTGGCCACATGAGACACTCGTAAACCGTAGGCCACAGAAACAGATGACCTTTACATCATCTGCCCTATAGATCACTAAGTCTGAAAGGGGAACTTTACTTTTTTTTTTTTCCACAATAGCCATGAACATGTCTAACTCAGCCTGGAAATCTGAGCACAAATAAATTTTTTAATATTAACATGAACGGTTAGATTGACTCGTAGATATACCTTGGAACTAGTTATTGTTTTAAAGAATGTCTGCAAGTTACAAGATCATAGGATTGGGGCTCGCAAAGTCGGTGGTTAACTTTAAGTCACTCTCGGATTGCAACTAAGTGGCAATGGGTAATGTGGTTCTACAGCCATTGCAAGGTGACTCGATTCGTGTATACATTACCACATTGAAACAATTTCATAACAAAATATCAAGGAATTCATCAGTAATCTGGTTGTAAAAAAATATATGAGTAGAATTATGTCAAGTTTGTAAGCTACTAGTTTTATATGTCATCGCATTTGTTTAGCATGTCCTGTAGCACCTCCTTTATTTAGCGTATCATGTAGCACCTCCTTTATTTAGCGTATCATGTAGCACCTCCTTTATTTAGCGTATCATGTAGCACCTCCTTTGTTTAGAGTATCATGTAGCACCTCCTTTGTTTAGCATATCATGTAGCACCTCCTTTATTTAGCGTATCATGTAGCACCTCCTTTGTTTAGCGTTAGTGTCTTATGTAGCACCTTCTTTGTTAAGCGTTAGAGTCTTATGTAGCACCTTCTTTGTTAAGCGTTAGCGTCTTATGTACCACCTCCTTGTTTAGCGTGTCATGTTGTAGCTTCATTAGAGTCTTACTTAAACAATGTAGAACCTACACTGTTTAGCGTTCAGTGTAGCACCACCTTGTCTTGCAGGACAAGTAGCACCGCATTTGTTTAGCGTGCAAAGTAGTGCCTTCATTAGAGTTTAACTATAGCGTGCAATGTAGTGCCTTCATTAGAGTTTAACTCTAGCGTGCAATGTAGTGCCTTCATTAGAGTTTAACTCTAGCGTGCAATGTAGTGCCTTCATTAGAGTTTAACTCTAGCGTGCAATGTTGTGCCTTCATTAGAGTTTAACTCTAGCGTGCAATGTAGTGCCTTCATTAGAGTTTAACTCTAGCGTGCAATGTAGTGCCTTCATTAGAGTTTAATGCTATAGCGTGCAATGTAGTGCCTTCATTAGAGTTTAACTCTAGAGTGCAATGTAGTGCCTTCATTAGAGTTTAACTCTAGCGTGCAATGTAGTGCCTTCATTAGAGTTTAACTCTAGCGTGCAATGTAGTGCCTTCATTAGAGTTTAACTCTAGCGTGCAATGTAGTGCCTTCATTAGAGTTTAACTCTAGCGTGCAATGTAGTGCCTTCATTAGAGTTTAACTCTAGCGTGCAATGTAGTGCCTTCATTAGAGTTTAACTCTAGCGTGCAATGTAGTGCCTTCATTAGAGTTTAACTCTAGCGTGCAATGTAGTGCCTTCATTAGAGTTTAACTCTAGCGTGCAATGTAGTGCCTTCATTAGAGTTTAACTCTAGCGTGCAATGTAGTGCCTTCATTAGAGTTTAACTCTAGCGTGCAATGTAGTGCCTTCATTAGAGTTTAACTCTAGCGTGCAATGTAGTGCCTTCATTAGAGTTTAACTCTAGCGTGCAATGTAGTGCCTTCATTAGAGTTTAACTCTAGCGTGCAATGTAATGCCTTCATTAGAGTTTAACTTTAGCGTGCAATGTAGTGCCTTCATTAGAGTTTAACTCTAGCGTGCAATGTAGTGCCTTCATTAGAGTTTAACTCTAGCGTGCAATGTAGTGCCTTCATTAGAGTTTAACTATAGCGTGCAATGTAGTGCCTTCATTAGAGTTTAACTTTAGCGTGCAATGTAGTGCCTTCATTAGAGTTTAACTATAGCGTGCAATGTAGTGCCTTCATTAGAGTTTAACTATAGCGTGCAATGTAGTGCCTTCATTAGAGTTTAACTCTAGAGTGCAATGTAGTGCCTTCATTAGAGTTTAACTCTAGCGTGCAATGTAGTGCCTTCATTAGAGTTTAACTCTAGCGTGCAATGTAGTGCCTTCATTAGAGTTTAACTCTAGCGTGCAATGTAGTGCCTTCATTAGAGTTTAACTCTAGCGTGCAATGCAGTGCCTTCATTAGAGTTTAACTCTAGCGTGCAATGTAGTGCCTTCATTAGAGTTTAACTTTAGCGTGCAATGTAGTGCCTTCATTAGAGTTTAACTCTAGCGTGCAATGTAGTGCCTTCATTAGAGTTTAACTTTGTTTTACATAGTTTAGATGATCTTTCAGATTTGAAGACAATTACATCCTAGCCCAGACCTCCCGCAGGATGGCGGGATATGGCAGCGGGCAGGGTTCCAACCCGGGACCATCAAGGCAATCGAACGACAGTCCAGAAAGCCTACCAGGCAACCACAACAACCAAGCAGCCATCTAAACGTGATTCTATAAGTAGTGAAAATATTACATCGTTTGGTAATGCTTTGGGCTTTGTTATTCATTACACTACATAAGCTACCTACCAGTAACGCTAGGATTTCCAAGACCACGACATCTTGTTTTAGCATCTAGCGCCTTGGCCACCACACATCATTGACATGTAAAAGTGTATATTAGTGTAGGTTAAAGATATCGACATTGTAGCGAATGTAAAACTACTGTAGAATGACGATAGAGAGATAAAAGAGAACAGAGAGACGGATGATGTTCAGCGTAAGATTAGTAAGTAGAGAAAGTAGAGAAACAGAATACATCCAGTTAACGTGAATACAGAGAGAGGAGAAAGATGAATTATATTGACTTCTATTACTACATAAGAGTTAATACTACATTTGTTTTATGTTGAAGTAGATTTGTGGTGTGTTAGCATAAATGTTTGGTGTGTAGATCAAGTGTTACTTTGCTGTGTGTAAGTACGTAGGCGCGGTGGCTGAGCGGCAAAGCGCCAACCTTCTGACCCGCGTGTCCCGGGTTCAAATCCTGGTGAAGAATGAAATTTTAAATTTCGGGATCTTTTAGTCCACCCAGCTCTAATGGGTACCTGACATTAGTTGGGGAAAAGTAAACGTAGGCCACAGAAACTTTACATTATCTGCCCTATAGATTACAAGGTCTGAAAGGGGAACTTTACTATGTTATGTAAGTATGGATATTTGTATGGATATACATACATCTTAATTCTATATTTAGCGATGACATAAAATATATATCTGGACATTTAAAGGACACTATACATCAAAATAGGTTAGGGCATTTTCAGGTCAAGTTCATGTAATCTGATGTGTGACATTTAAGTATGGATGTTTGTTATGTAGATAAGTGGTACTTAGGTACTTTAGATGTGTGATATTTAAGTATGGATGTTAGGTTTGTAGATGAGTTGTACTTAGGTACTTTAGATGTGTATTTAAGTATTGATGTTAGGTATATAAATGGGTTGTATTTAGGTACTTTAGATGTGTGATATATAAGTATGGATGTGTGATATGTAAGTATGGATGTGTGATATGTAAGTATGGATGTTTGGTTTGTAGATGGTTTATACTTAGGTACTTTAGATGTGTGATATGTAGGCCTAAGTATGGATGTGTGATATGTAAGTATGGATGTGTGATATGTATGTATGGATGTGTGATATGTAAGTATGGATGTGTGATATTGATGTGTTTCTGTAGATCAACATGTTCTGTATGGGGGTGATGTGGAGTGCGCGATTGTTGAGCGGTTAAGCGCTTGGGTCCTGGGTTCGAAACTCGGTGAAGACTGGGATTTGGAATTTCAGGTTTTTGTAGTGCGCCCCTGAGACAACCCATTAGTAATGGATATTTGAATTGTGGAAAGAAAGGGCGGTTGTTCGTTGGGCTGGCCACATGACACCCTGCTCGTTAACCGTTGGCCAGAGAAACAGATGACCTTTTTAACATCATCTGCCTTATAGGGCATTCTGAAAGGGGAACTTTATTAGATGTTCTGTATATATGTAGTTGTATGTGATTTTAATGTCTAGAAGGTTGATGTGTAGTCGAGAGATACCCTATATTAAAAGATGTGTTGATTATTTGAAGGTGTATTGACTATTGCTTCACAGTTTTCGTCCTCTGGCTCCAACCAGAAAGTTAAGTGTGGTTCACGTGATGGATGAGAAGCGGACAAACAGACAGACAAACAAACAGACACGCTTCTAGTTCGAATGATTGATGGCTTCTGGAGCCATGGCGGAGACTAGGGCAGAAAAGAAGGGGGAAAAAAAAAGCTCTGACCAAAAACTCCCTGGTGTTATTAATTGTGGCTGACCGGACGAACAGCAGAACTGACAAGGTAAACAAAACCTATGGAACTATGGTTAGGGTTAGAGTTAGGGTGGCAGACCTGGGCGCTGTAGGTGTAAAGAGATGCATCGCCTAGAATGGAAGATAGCAATACCTTTCAAATCCAATGAATTGAAAAATTAGTAAATTAAAGAAGAAGAAGAAGAGGCAGACAGAAAAAGCGATGGGAGGACAACATTAAAGAATTGACGGGCCTGCCATTGAGAGAGGTTCTAAACAAGGCAAAAAAAAAAGGGAGGAATGGAGAAAGACGGTCGACAAATCTTGCCTGGTGCCCCAACGGTCCAACAGACTAAGGGATAGGTAAAGGTAAAAAAAAGTTTCCACAAATATTTAAAGAAACAGCAAATATTCAGGCCTATGAATGTCTACAGTTTTGATGCTGCAGTTTATCCTCCTGTCTTGATATAATGTTGAATAAACATTTGCTTGACAAACAGCACCTCCAAAGTTGATAATACAAAAGCTGATTGAGATGTTAGACCATGGTGAATGTTCGACACCATTACGACAACGGCAAAGGTTTGTGGCCCCGGGCACTTCTCTTTTACAACGATAAGTAGAAAAGTCGATTAGTGACACTAAAGGATGCCATTGAGTCATAGATGGTAAATATTTCAATTAAAAAAAAATGGTCTTACATAGCGTTCTGGTGGGCCGGTGGCTGAGTGGTAAAGAGCTTGACTGTCGAACCGGTGAAGACTGGGATTTTTAATTTCGGGATTTTTAGCGCATCTGAGTCCAGCCTTCTCTAATGGGTACCTGACATTAGTCGGGGAAAAGTAAAGGCGGTTGGTCGTTGTGCTGGCCACATGACACCCTCGTTAACCGTGGGCCACAGAAACAGATAGCCTTTACATCATCTACCCTATAAATCACAAGGTCTGAAAGGGGAACTTAAGCGTTCTAGCGTTTATCAGGAAATAGTAGTCAAGTTTTCTGTCACATCTTGGTAAGTTATTTATTTTTTTATTAAAAGTATAAATATAATTAACAGTCTAATTCATATATTTAGCTGTTTCTTGACACATTTAAAAACAGAAAACTTTTTTTTTTTAAATTGTCCAGATAATAGAGCTACTTACCTACTAATCACATGTAATGGTTCTGCTGTTTGCACTCATTGGAAATACAGAAGGAATCCACTTTTTATATTATGCCTATTCGTTGGAATAATTTGTTGAAAGAATTGTAGAGATAAATCCAATGATTGATGAGACGCAATGCGTTGATTAAATGTGCATGAGTGTATAGAGAATAGTTTTAATATGTGAAGATGTTTGTTTAGATAGAACACTGACTGCTATCCAGACGTTTTGTTGTTTTTTCTAGGTTTTAATCCTAAGCACTTCTAGTAGTGCTTGCTTTCTGTTCGTTTCAGTGATACTTTTGTCTATTATCAACATAGAAAACACATTATTAAATACGGCAGTAAACATTCTTCAAATCCAAAAAATAAATAAAGCATGTACTTTTTTTGCGCGCCATCGATGTACTATAGAATATAAGAACTTCAAAAAAAAAAATAAAATGAAAAACTGGCATACTCTTGTTGGAACTAACCACCAGAACTTTTTTTTTTTTGGCTGAAAAACTTGACAATTCCCTGGCTTAGTGACGTGTGAGACGGCGGGGTTAGAAGAGCAGCAGACACTGCACGTGAATTACTCAC
The DNA here is from genome assembly GCF_947242115.1 of Biomphalaria glabrata. Taxonomy (NCBI): domain Eukaryota; kingdom Metazoa; phylum Mollusca; class Gastropoda; family Planorbidae; genus Biomphalaria; species Biomphalaria glabrata. Next base: position 44,430,450 of record NC_074720.1, on the reverse strand, counting down.
CCCCCTTCCCTTCTTATTACCACGCAGCACGCACAATCATCGCCCACCCCCACCCCTTTTATATGAACCTTTTTTAATATCAATAGTTCCTTTAGGTCAGTGAATTGAGATAGATCTAATATATTTCTAAACTCTCAAATAAAAGTCTGCGTTAATAAGAAATATTTTAGTGAAATTATTTTTTCTCCTAAAAAAAAAAAAAAACAGCTCTATAGATTTTGGTTGGTATGACCATGGGAGGCAACTCATCTAGGATCGACCCAAAAGTTTATATTTTATAAGACTTGTCATTTGTTTATCACATTTAGTGTGAAAAATGTACCAGGAATTTTGTTCAGTTTTTTGGGGGGGTTCTCATAAGCATAGCGTTTATCTGTTGAAAGTTTGCGAGTTGTCTCCCTTCACACTTTGTCAGTCGCCCCCTTGTAGATATTGAGAAGATATTGTGTGGCCAAGTGCAGCATTAAGTTTGTTTGACAAGTTTCGGATATTCCTTTAGAATTGAATATTTTAACATCTAGCTCAAACCTCCCGCAGGACGGCGGAATTCGACGGACAGGGTTTGAACCTCGGGACCACCGAGACGACATCCCAGAGAGCCAACCACATGCCCAGGCAGCCATTCAAAATCCAGAACATCTAGTAAATTTAATTACTCCATTTTTTTTTAATATAATATTTACAGACCATAAACAAATAAATGAATACCGATTTAAAAAATCGGCTTAGTTTGGCAAAATGAAATTGTAACTCCTGATAGAGAAAAGAGGCGAAACAATTATCATTTTCAGCTTTTACCAATTAAACTGATGGTCATTCATGTGACTGGTGAGACCTATGTGAACCCGGAATGTTAGGCTTTCACAGCGCGCCGAGACGATGCTCTATCATAAGCTTTCGTCTGCTAGGTGGCAGGGTCAAGGTTGGAGACTGAGTTTTGAAATGTTTACATTGTTCAGCTTGTGCTCGGTTTCCATCCCTTAGCTGGCCATATAGGAGTCTTACTGTCTTTTAGAGACGCGTGAGTCTTCCATTCTGCAGACATGGCCTGCATATCTGCATATCACCTATGTGAACCCGGAATGTTAGGCTTTCACAGCGCGCCGAGACGATGCTCTATCATAAGCTTTCGTCTGCTAGGTGGCAGGGTCAAGGTTGGAGACTGAGTTTTGAAATGTTTACATTGTTCAGCTTGTGCTCCGTTTCCATCCCTTAGCTGGCCATATAGGAGTCTTACTGTCTTTTAGAGACGCCTGAGTCTTCCATTCTGCAGACATGGCCTGCATATCTCAAATGAGACTGCATCAGAATTGTCTAATTGCTTGGTAAGCCGGTTCTTTAGAGGGCTTCATTGTCAGGTATTTTTTCTTGCTATCATCTAGCATTCAGACTAAGACTTAGACTAAGACTAAGACTGCTTTATTGATCCTTACGGAAATTCGTTGTGATTACAAGGACTCTTTTCTCATATAAAGACAACACAACAGAAAAATACACATAAATACAACAGACAACATAAAGAGTTCATTCAGCGACTACACACAGGTATCTTGGTGCATTTCATGTACCCTGACCAATGAGTGCCTGTGATAGAGTCTGACCGAGTGAGGTACGAACGAGTTTTTGTACCGCTCCGTTCTTGTTTTGATTGACAGCAGTCACCCACTTCGCGACGACCTGACGTAGTTCTGATGGAGCGGGTGGCCGTTGTCTTCCAAGATTTTTTCGATTTTTCTTAGGCACTTTTGTTCAAAAAGTTCCTTTAAATGTGGTATGTTGTGAGTGTAATTTTTGATGCTTTTTTAAATGATGTTTTCTAGACGTCGCAACAGTTTAGATGAGGCGTTGCCTTGCCAACAAGTTATTCCTTATGTTAGCAGATTTTGTATAGTCGCGCCGTGAAAAGTCTCAAGGATCTTCTTGTTTAGTTTAAAGCTATTGAGTTTGTATAGAAAAAAAGAGTCGCTGGGCTGTTTTTCAGAGGCATGTCACGTGGAAGTGGTTAGTGTTGTTTTTTTTTTTTTGTACATGTCTTCAGTACACTATTGTAACTCTAGCGACAGACTGATAGGATTAATGCGTGACTTAGGCCCGCATATTAATGATCCAGGTCAACGGCCGTAATGGTGACTTAGGCGAATGACACAGGTCAACGGCTGTTATGGACACGCAAATATGACCCGTGGTTATGGTCATGTGATCGAAAGCCTTCGCTTACCTAGGCAGAGTGTGTAAGGTAGTTGCATACAGGAGACAGAGACTTTTAGTCAACCGTGAAGTCAGTTCGGCGTGGAGTGAGTGTTCGGGTAATGCAGTACGAGTCCAGGGTTAGACAGAGAGATAGAGTTTGTTTGTTTGTTTTACATGTTTTGGATGTTCCTTCAGAGTTGAAGATAATTACTTCCTAGTCCAAACCTCCCGCAGAACGACGGGGGATGGGAGCGGGCAGGGTTTGAACCCGGGACCATCGATAAATCTGAACGACAGTCCAGCGTGCAAACCGCACGACCAGGCAGCCATCCAGTTTACTACGTTGATGTACTGTAAAGCGTTTGTAGTCAGCATATCGTGTTACTAATGGTGTAGTACTGGCTGTTGATGTACTGTAAAGCGTTTGTAGTCAGCATACCGTGTTGCTAATGGTGTAGTGTTGGCTGTTGATGTACTGTAAAGCGTTTGTAGTCAGCATATCGTGTTGCTAATGGTGTAGTGTTGGCTGTTGATGTAATCAGATATTAAACTACCACATTGTAATTTGGATCTCTTGTTGTCAAGTTCTTTAGTTAGATGCGTTGTGTTGAGCAGTGTTTGAAGGCCTGATAGAGAAGATCTCAACATCACTGTCCACGTTTATAGGGCGTAGAGCAACGTTGGGAGGAAGGCAGCCCGATACACTCCTAGCTTGGTACTTGTGGTAATACCTCGTCTGGTGTTCCACACATTTCTACCATTGTCCTTGGCGATTCGAAAGTCGATTTTTATTATCGATGTTTCCGTTTCCGGAGAGTGTGCTACCAAGGTAGGTAAATCTGTCAACTGCATTTATTTCCTGTCCATTTATTTTGATGGTTGGATCCAAGTAGGCTTTTTCCCGGAGCTGTCACAACTAAAACTATATCTTTTTCCCGGAGCTGTCACAACTAAAACTATATCTTTTTCCCGGAGCTGTCACAACTAAAACTATATCTTTTTTCCGGAGCTGTCACAACTAAAACTATATCTTTTTCCCGGAGCTGTCACAACTAAAACTATATCTTTTTCCCAGAGCTGTCACAACTAAAACTATATCTTTTTCCCGGAGCTGTCACAACTAAAACTATATCTTTTTCCCGGAGCTGTCACAACTAAAACTATATCTTTTTCCCGGAGATGTCACAACTAAAACTATTTTTTTTTCCAGAGAGAGACACAAGGAGAGAGAACTATATGGGCGAGAGAGAGAAGGAGACGTGAAAAGATAAAGACAGAAGGAGAAAGATATGGAGAGAAAGACAAAGAGAGAAATAGCGGACCGATCCAAGTCAAAAGTCTAAATGGGAGAGCATTACGATGTCCTTCAGCGGGTGCAAAATAAAAAGGAGGTGGATGAGAGAGAGAGAGAGAGAGAGAGAGAGAGAGAGAGAGTGGACTTTTCAATTGAACTTAAGAGATGCTAGACTTCACAAGATTTAAAGTATGTTAGAGGGGAACATTAATATGCGGGCCGTTGAAAGTGCAAAACATACGTAAAAAAAAGGGAGAGAAATTCAGGCCCAAGTAAACAAAGTAAAGGTTAGAAACAAATCTGCGGGTGTAGACGGTGCACAAGGCTAATTTAATGTTGGATCACTTGTTTTGTCTAATTAGCTTCAAAAACAATGCAAAAAAACGCACGCGCACAACTCAAACAATGAGGGAAAAAAAAGAACTATACAACAAAAGATTCCGAAGATAATCAAATGAATACAAATAGAGAGAATTGTATATACAGAAATCAGAACAGGTCGAGAGACGTCTAAATAAGATAAGATTATTTTATTGATCCATACAAAGAGAAAATCAGTTGAACTACATTTTTCCAATATTAATTCTATAAAAATAACAATAATAATAAGGCTTGTCTTCGAGTCAGAAGCTTAATGAGGAGTGCAATATTTCCCGTGGCTACGCGGCCCCAGCTGTGACCTACATATTTTGCACAACCAATAACAATAACAATATAGACTCAAACACAAATAACACAACCGAAGAAAGCCACACACATACAACCAGCGCATGTTGAAGTGGGCCGATTGGGCTCATATATATACTTCTCGGTGACGTCAAATGACCTTGAAACGACCTGTCTGAAAGTAGAATAAAGCTTTGAAATCTCTTTGTTTTTACCAATCACCTTGAGGTGTAAGGATTGTATATGTTCTAGAAAAGCATAGCCAGGAAAACCAGTGACTTAGATAAGATAAGATAAGATAATTTTATTGATCCAATCAAATGGAAATTCAGTTTGACTACAATTGACAACCTCAGCGTAACTACTGTACAAAAACAATGTGGATGAAAAAATTCGAACAGCAATCACTCACACACATACACATTCACAACCAGCGCTTTATGAATTGGACTTCTATGTACTTCTCGATGACGACAGCTGATCTTGTAACACTCTGACCGACAGTGGGATAAAGGAGTTTTTAAATCTTTCAGTTTTAGTCCTAATGGAAAGGAGATGACCACTTCGTTCAGATCTGATGTTACAGTGGTTAAATGGCTGCAGGTTGTATTTAAGAATCGTGAGTGTTTTGGAAATGCATCTTTCTTGAAAAAGGTCTCCAAGAGATGGTAGCTGTATTTGAGTGATATACGATGCTTAATTAATTAGTCTATTAATTAGTCTATTAGCAGAATTGAGGTCATTGGTAAACATGCATGACTAGATGCATGACGCGTAGGACGTAATCATCTTCTTTGTTGAAGTAACGTCTGTATTATATAAGATAGGAATATGAGAAGAGATAATAATTCAAAAATCCTAGATCGAAATAATTCATTTCTATTGATTTTAATCATCTTATGTACATTTAAATAGATTGATTACCAAGATCTTTCTAGATTATGTATCTAAAAATTGCAAAATAATAATTATGAGACGAGAGTACTCTTATTTTTTATGTTCAATTACTAGATCTAGATCTGAACATTAAATTATGTTTCACATAGGTTAGGATTGAAATAACAACAACTTTACACTTACAGCTACTTTACAAAACAACGCCTTGTTTCGAATTTAAAAATAAATTTTCTTGACCTTTTTTGTAGTGTTAAAAGATGTCCATGTCCAGTCTAGAGATAATTTATTTAGGTCTATGGGCTGTACATATGAAATTGTACACAATTTATTTAGGTCTATGGGTTGTACATATCAAATAGTACACAATTTATTTAGGTCTATGGGTTGTACATATCAAATTGTACACAATTTATTTAGGTCTATGGGCTGTACATATCAAATAGTACACAATTTATTTAGGTCTATGGGTTGTACATATCAAATAGTACACAATTTATTTAGGTCTATGGGTTGTACATATCAAATTGTACACAATTTATTTAGGTCTATGGGTTGTACATATCAAATAGTACACAATTTATTTAGGTCTATGGGTTGTACATATCAAATAGTACACAATTTATTTAGGTCTATGGGCTGTACATATCAAATAGTACACAATTTATTTAGGTCTATGGGTTGTACATATGAAATTGTACACAATTTATTTAGGTCTATCGGCTGTACATATGAAATTGTACACAATTTATTTGGGTCCATGGCCTGTACACATGAAATTGTACACAATTTATTTAGGTCTATGGGCTGTACATATGAAATTGTACACAATTTATTTAGGTCTATGGGCTGTACATTTGAAATTGTACACAACATTTTCTCCCACTTCCCATTCTGGGGTCATGTTGAAATTGTGCACAATTCTTCATAATCAATGAAAATGCATGAATCAACAAAAAAGTAACCAATTAGTTGATCAATTAGTGTTAACTAACTAATTTTAATTGTAAAACGAAAAATCAAGCTTATTTTTGCAGCATTGAGACAAATGGCAGTGAATCAGTGTTTTTTTCTCTTACATAAGATTTTTTTCGTTTAAGATTTTGTGTTATTTTGCTTGTTTTATTATATATTCCTCTGAGTTAAAATAGACACCTTTAAATATTTTACGAAAATAGAATATCGGGCCCTGAGGAGATTAAGATATAGAGTCCCTTGTCTTCCTCGAAGAATGCCTTTGGTGTCAGAAGACAGTTTCAAATGATGTTTGATCGCATCTAAAACTCTACTGTCTCTGCAAACACAGACGTGCCAAAAAGAACGAGAAGAAAAAAGAATTTTATCTAGTTTAGCGCAGTAGTCGCCCCTAGGCTGGGCATTGTTTAAATAATGCAGCATCAAAAGCATTTTATTCATGGAAAGACAGGTTTGAATATTTGCTCGTAGACTACTTTGTTAAATAAAATTTCTTTGCAAACCTTCATGTTTGGTATATTTCAAACAATTCTATGTTGCATTAAATAATAAGAGTTTGTTTTTTTCATCTATAGGCCCCTTCATGTTATACATATGTCTAGGGGATGGCTGCCCGGTCGTACGGTTTGCGCGCTGGACTGTCGTTCGGATTTATCGACGGTCGAGGGTTCAAACCCTGCCCGCTCCCATCCCCCGTCGTCCTGCGGGAGGTTTGGACTAGGAAGTAAACTATCTTCAACTCTGAAGGAACATCCGAAACATGTAAAACATTTTACAAAACACTTAGAAATCTATTCGCGCCTTGACAGTTCGGCAGCAGTATCAAGAATCACAAAATATGACTCAAATCATCAAAACATCTCAACTTTTAGATATCTTTTTATCCCCGAATCATTTCATCTCTTTTTAGACTTGGCAGAATTTAAGTCATTGGTTAACATGCATGACTAGATGCATGACGCGTAGGACCTAATCATCTTCTTTTTCTGAAGTAACGTCTGTATAACATAAGAAGATCTCTTATATCTAGTTTATCACATGACACCCAAGCCTAAAACCTTGTCATCACTCAGATTTTTTTTGAATGAATCTCTTATCACAAGATCATTCCATCACTCGTGTGTTTGAGATGACACTATCGCCCCAATAGATTCCATCTTTCCGAACTATTTGATGAGTCTTTAGCCCCCAGCCATTCCATTATAAGTACGCTTCCAGACTTGTTTGCTTGCAGTTTTGATTACATCGACTAAACAACTGCCCCGCCACTCTGCTCCCACCCTCAGAATCCTTCATTCTGTGTTTACATTGATCAGGTAAGTTGATCTTTGAAATTACCTGCCGGGTCAAAATAAAGGCATTCCTTCCTCCCCCCCTTCCCCTAGTTCCCCCCTCCCCCTACCAAAAAAGAGAGGCTTCTATTTTTGTCGCGACAAAAACACGTGTGTATCAGCCTCTGTTCTGTTGTGGACATAGGTAAACAGCTAGGGTAAACAAAGGGACCTACTTAAACATCACACGGCTTGAGATTACAGCATAAGATTACGGCCTGGGTTTACCGCATCAGATTAGAACATCTCACAAACTAGATCACATCATGTCGCTCATCAGATCACACCGTCACCTTCATAAACATCATGTTCTAGCCTTAATAAAATAACGGACTAAATCTAAGGCAAGCAATCAATGAGAGGAATGAATAATTGCTAGAACAGGGCGAATAGAGATCACCCTAACTCATGACAAATAGACCAGTAATTAGCTCATTACATTTATGACATACGGAAGCTGTGATGGAGCATCTCTCTCCTATTTTACCGGTCAGTAATAAAATACTCAGACACAAAGATAAAGGCACATTCCTCGTTCCATATGCTGGGACAAATTTGTACAAATCCTCCTTCTTCCCTAGTGCTATTAGTTCATGGAAAGTAGGAAAACCAGTGACTTGGCAGATTGTCATTGATTAACATGCATGACTAGATGCATGATGCGTAGGACGTAATCATCTTTTTTATCAGATAAGTAGCATACCGGAATACTTGATATGTGACCAACTGCTAGTGTTTGCTAAGTAACGTGACGTTAAAAGAATGTCTCCTGCTCTGTTCATAATAATAATAGCTCCGTCTTCCCTAGTGCTATTAGAGCATGGAACGGGTTGCCTGAGCTAGCCAGGAAAACCAGTGACTTGGCAGAATTTAAGTCATTGGTTAATATGCATGACTAAATGCATGACTCGTAGGACGTAATCATCTTCTTTTTTTGAAGTAACGTCTGTATTATATAAGATAAGATAGTGCTTTAGCTTTTGGAGTTTCACAGTTTAAACCTAAGACAAAAAAAAGGACAACACCTTCCCGTCCCTATCAGTGCCTCCCATTTCCCCCCATACGCTCTTTCTGTTGTTCATATTCCTACCCTGCATCACATAGAATCAGACTATTAGCTCAACATGCCTGGTGTCTTAGTCAAGAGTGTACCACTTGTCTCTGGATCCTTTAGTCTCACTTCATCTCACTGTTCTTACATTAACTCACTCCGACTCACGTTGCAATGATTGCTGCTTAATCGTAGCTCAAACGTTTCGCGCTGTCTCCCATTACTTTACAATGCCGTATCATGTTTATATTACATCGCTCATTAACCCTTAGCTCACACTGTTTTATCATGTTTATATTACATCGCTCATTAACCCTTAGCTCACACTGTTTTATCATGTTTATATTACATCGCTCATTAACCCTTAGCTCACACTGTTTTATCATGTTTATATTACATCGCTCATTAACCCTTAGCTCACACTGTTTTATCATGTTTATATTACATCGCTCATTAACCCTTAGCTCACACTGTTTTATCATGTTTATATTACATCGCTCATTAACCCTTAGCTCACACTGTTTTATCATGTTTATATTACATCGCTCATTAACCCTTAGCTCACACTGTTTTATCATGTTTATATTACATCGCTCATTAACCCTTAGCTCACACTATTTTATCATGTTTATATTACATCGCTCATTAACCCTTAGCTCACACTGTTTTATCATGTTTATATTACATCGCTCATAACCCTTAGCTCACACTATTTTATCATGTTTATATTACATCGCTCATTAACCCTTAGCTCACACTGTTTTATATTGTCTTGACAAATCGCCTCAGTCTTTCATTAACTTGCCTCTGTCTATCATTGCATTAACTTGCCTCTGTCTATCCTTGCATTAACTTGGCTCTGTCTTTCATTGCATTAACTTACCTCTGTCTATCATTGCATTAACTTACCTCTGTCTATCATTGCATTAACTTGGCTCTGTCTATCATTGCATTAACTTACTTCTGTCTTTCATTGCATTAAATTGGCTCTGTCTATCATTGCATTAACTTGCCTCTGTCTATCATTGCATTAACTTGCCTCTGTCTATCATTGCATTAACTTGTATCTGTCTATCATTGCATTAACTTGGCTCTGTCTATCATTGCATTAACTTGGCTCTGTCTTTCATTGCATTAACTTACCTCTGTCTTTCATTGCATTAACTTGTCTCTGTCTTTCATTGCATTAACTTGGCTCTGTCTTTCATTGCATTAACTTGGCTCTGTCTATCATTGCATTAACTTACCTCTGTCTATCATTGCATTAACTTGGCTCTGTCTATCATTGCATTAACTTGCCCCTGTCTTTCATTGCATTAACCTGGCTCTGTCTATCATTGCATTAACTTGTCTCTGTCTATCATTGCATTAACTTGCCCCTGTCTTTCATTGCATTAACTTACCTCTGTCTATCATTGCATTAACTTGGCTCAGTCTTTCATTGCATTAACTTGTCTCTGTCTATCATTGCATTAACTTGCCTCTGTCTTTCATTGCATTAACTTGGCTCTGTCTATCATTGCATTAACTTACCTCTGTCTATCATTGCATTAACTTGGCTCTGTCTATCATTGCATTAACTTGCCTCTGTCTATCATTGCATTAACTTGGCTCTGTCTATCATTGCATTAACTTGCCTCTGTCTATCATTGCATTAACTTGCCTCTGTCTATCATTGCATTAACTTGCCTCTGTCTATCATTGCATTAACTTGCCTCTGTCTATCATTGCATTAACTTGGCTCTGTCTATCATTGCATTAACTTACCTCTGTCTATCATTGCATTAACTTGCCACTGTCTATCATTGCATTAACTTGCCTCTGTCTATCATTGCATTAACTTGCCTCTGTCTATCATTGCATTAACTTGGCTCTGTCTATCATTGCATTAACTTGCCTCTGTCTATCATTGCATTAACTTGGCTCTGTCTATCATTGCATTAACTTGCCTCTGTCTATCATTGCATTAACTTGCCTCTGTCTATCATTGCATTAACTTGCCTCTGTCTATCATTGCATTAACTTGCCTCTGTCTATCATTGCATTAACTTGGCTCTGTCTATCATTGCATTAACTTACCTCTGTCTATCATTGCATTAACTTGCCACTGTCTATCATTGCATTAACTTGCCTCTGTCTATCATTGCATTAACTTGCCTCTGTCTATCATTGCATTAACTTACCTCTGTCTATCATTGCATTAACTTGCCTCTGTCTATCATTGCATTAACTTGCCTCTGTCTATCATTGCATTAACTTGCCTCTGTCTATCATTGCATTAACTTACCTCTGTCTATCATTGCATTAACTTGCCTCTATCATTGCATTAACTTACCTCTGTCTATCATTGCATTAACTTGCCACTGTCTATCATTGCATTAACTTGTCTCTGTCTATCATTGCATTAACTTACCTCTGTCTATCATTGCATTAACTTGCCTCTGTCTATCATTGCATTAACTTGGCTCTGTCTATCATTGCATTAACTTGCCTCTGTCTATCATTGCATTAACTTGCCTCTGTCTATCATTGCATTAACTTGCCTCTGTCTATCATTGCATTAACTTGCCTCTGTCTATCATTGCATTAACTTGGCTCTGTCTATCATTGCATTAACTTGCCTCTGTCTATCATTGCATTAACTTGCCTCTGTCTATCATTGCATTAACTTGTCTCTGTCTATCATTGCATTAACTTGCCTCTGTCTATCATTGCATTAACTTGCCTCTGTCTATCATTGCATTAACTTGCCTCTGTCTATCATTGCATTAACTTGTCTCTGTCTATCATTGCATTAACTTGCCTCTGTCTATCATTGCATTAACTTGCCTCTGTCTATCATTGCATTAACTTGCCTCTGTCTATCATTGCATTAACTTGCCTCTGTCTATCATTGCATTAACTTGCCTCTGTCTATCATTGCATAAGGTAGCCCTTTAATACTTTGCGATCTATAGGTCAGATGATGTACTTTACTTTTCCCCAACTAATGTCAGCTATCCATTAGAGCTAGGTGGACTCAGAGACGCCCTAGAGATACAAAATAAAAAAAATCCCAGTCTTCACCAGGACTCGAACCCCGGGAATTGAACCCTCGGTTCGGAAGCCAAGCGCTTTATCACTCGGGCACAGCGTCTTCTCTATTAGGACTATCATTACGTACAGACTTTATATTCATAATATTGGAATACTAGTCGCACACATCTCCCGTAATAGATTAGATGTAATTACCTATATTCACTAACGCACACCAGTTAAATGGCACGGTACCACTCCCGATCAGGACCGGAATAAGATTTAATAAGGCCCTAAGCTTATTGAGATATGGGGCCCGTTGTTATCAACATCTGGCAATGGACCTTATTCACCAATCGTAAACAAACAACATTTAGTCACGTGGTTTTCTATATCTTCTATACACATTACGTAATACACACATACTGTCACGTGACCGTTTTTTTCCATTTTTTTTTTTTAGCAATAGCATCACGTGACTAAATGAGGTTTGTTTACGATTGGTGAATGAGGTCCATTTTTCTCGTCTTTTTCTACAAAATGATTGAACTCCATGAAAGAAAGTTTAAGAATCCCAATGTAAGCAAAGATTCATTTTTCAAAATTTTTTAGGAGATTTTCTACACTTTGTGCCGACGTATCGGCGGACCGATAGCAGCAAGGACCGCATAGCACCGCTACGCTAATGTATGAATTCTGCCTTAGATTTATTATTACACATTACAAATTATAAGGGGGAAAAGAATGGATACCCATCATGCAGCTAGTGGACCGGATCATAAGGTAATGTCAAGGTCGATTTTGACACCCAGTGACCCAGTTATCGTGCATATAGACTTAACAACGCATTCATTTGGTGTATAATCTGTAGAAATTATTTGTAAACATTATATGTAAACCAGAATATGCGATATTTAAGTCTAGTTTTAGAATGAAACTTTAAAAAAATGTTTACATTTCTCATAAAATTTACACCATGTCTTGAAGAAAAGGGGGGTGGGGGTGTAATAAATACCTTCCTGTGCAATTACCAGTATTATTCTGGAGTGTTTTCTGCTTTTGGCGAAAAAGTGAATTATGATTTTTTTTTTCCCTCTTGGTTTCTCCATTTTATTTATTACATCTGTTGGACAAAAGCCTTGCCTATTGCTATGTGGCATATTCCCAGCCTTCTCGACGAGCAGACGATCAGGGGATTGTGGGTTATTGTTAGCGCGACCGGAACTGCGTCATAGTCTCCTCCATGACGTGGATGATCTTTTCAGATCTCCCCCTAATCTTTTGAGACATCCAAATCCCTAAATTATGGCACGTTAGATTTATTTCACCCATCTTGTTTTTATAAAAAATGTTTTTAGAAAAGTGCACTTCAAAATATACTCATTGAAAACCAACAAAATTTGAACCGTTAAAATGTTTTTAATCAGTTTGACTTGACCACTAATATGTATTTTATAAAACGCATTGTGTAGTTTTCAATAGGTTATTTGGCCAGTTTTTTTCATAGCAACTGTCAGGTTTAACAAGGGTATGATATACCATCCCGGGCTCCCCCACCAAACGCTGGTCATTAAGGAATGCTGGGTTGTACTTTAGTCGTGGCTCGTCTGCCTGGACACCCCTAACAGTCTAGCAATCAACTTATGAAATAATTACCAAGAGAACAAATAATGCAAATAGTAACGTATACTAGTGAATAACGAAAATGCATATAACAAAGCAAAGGTTTAATGTAGTAATGATATGATGTGGTATAAATGAAGAATAAATATTAATAGTATTTACAAGGCAAATATAAGTTATACATATTATTCGAATGAGATATATCACACCTTAAGATCGGTGCCACAATTTGATCAAGGCCTCGCAAAGCCCACACTGACTTACCCAACACTGGGGAAGAAAACCGCAATAGAGAGCTCCATCTAAAGGCAAAACAAACAGAGCAATGACACCAACATAGCGCGTCCTTAGAAACTAAATCTGCTATTTGGATATGCTGCTAGATCTGCTATTTGGATATACTGCTAAATCTTCTATTTGGATATACTGCTAGATCTGCTATTTGGATATACTGCTAGATCTGCTATTTGGATATACTGCTACATCTGCTATTTGGATATACTGCTACACCTGCTAATGTTTTGTGTCTAACAGTTGTTACTCATACTCCACATGGGAAATCTATTTACTGTAAACATATTGATATCTTTAATAACAAGGTTTCAAGAACGATAACCTGGGTTGGAGCGTTCCCTTCACTGGACACGTTCTAATGACAGTTTTTTCAATTTCCAACGCACAAGATTTATTATATGGGAAGCTATGCAATAGAAGGCAAGACAAAAGGTAGATGCACACAAGGTTTTCCTTAAAGGATAAAGAATCAACAACTCTACACGAGAGAGAAATGATCAAGATCGATCTTCTTCGCTTGAGGCTGGAAGAGCTGGAGGCCTGGCTTTGAAGCAAAGAGATAAGGCCAGAGTAAGGAAAAATGGGGAAATAAACTCTGAGCTAATGTAAAACAAACTGAACCAGACTCATATTACACTTGCACTGAATAGAATCGACTAAAGATAAAGTTCGAAATTTTACGTCACTTTGCTTAGACGAGAACAAAATTTTTTCATCTTTGTGTATATAAAAAATGATATAGTACTCGTCTTCATGTTAATTGACAATGACTTTGCCTTTAATTTTTTTTTAGCATGTCTGCTAGGTACTCTTTAGAGCTGGCTTGACTCATTCACGTACTAAAAATCTAGAAATTCAAAATCCCAGTCTTCATCAAGATTCAAACCTGAAACCGCTCTGTTCGGAAGCTAAGTGTAGTACCACTCAAACACCCTCGCCCCTTCATCTTCGTTGAAATAGAAACTTAGACCTATCTAGGGATTATTACAAAAGCAATTCTGTGCCTTTCGTATAGCGTCTTTTTGAATTTCTCGTATTTTATTTTGTGGTGACGTTTTTCTTTACATCTCGTCTGTTGATTGGTTGATCATGTAAGTGCTCATATCTCGCCTGTTGATTAGTTGATCATGTTAGTGCTCATATCTCGCCTGTTGATTAGTTGATCATGCTAGTGCTCATATCTCGTCTGTTGATTGATTGATCATGTTAGTGCTCATATCTCGTCTGTTGATTAGTTGATTATGTTAGTGCTCATATCTCGCCTGTTGATTAGTTGATTATGTTAGTGCTCATATCTCGCCTGTTGATTAGTTGATCATGTAAGTGCTCATATCTCGCCTGTTGATTAGTTAATCATGTAAGTGCTCATATCTCGCCTGTTGATTTGTTTCTAATGTTTTTCTTCGCATCTATTATGTTAATTGGTTGATGATGCTTGTGCTCATATATCGTATGTGTAATTTTTTAAGATGTGTAGTTTGTTTGCTATTATATTTGGCGGAAGTCAATGGAATGAAAAAATAGGACTCCACAGCCACAAGAGGAAGTGTGCGAGATGAACCATAGTCGTTCTACGACTGAAGGAGGCCAATGATATTTGGCGGATAAATTATTGCTTTTATTCTCTTCGAAAATGCAATCAATCATAACAACTCCCATCAAAGGTTAAATCTAACAAGTTGCGGCTAAGTTTATTTTAGCTAGATGAAGTTATGAAGTTAAGATTCCTCGGGAAAGGAGTTTCTTAGAGTTGGTCACATACCAAACTGTGGTAGTGAGACGAGAGGTTCTAAAAATGTTGCTCCCAAAGTTTGATTTTGTTACCTCTCAATCTTTGTAAATCTTTGTAAATCTTTTTGTAAATCTTTGTAAATGTTCATTTTTAAAGCTATAAGCATTGGGGAAAATAATTACAAATAATTATTGTAGGATTGGATTCCATTCTGGTGCTTTAGACACAGTGAAATGATATGTCTTGCGAAACAAAAATGGTGTTTAATAAAAGCCAGAGGTGCGATAGGCTGAGAAACATTTCTTATTATGGATACACTTGCATTTATAGTTGGCAAGCAATGCAGCCGAAGGAAAAAACATTTCTTGACATAGTTTGCTTGCATTAAGAAATTAAAGTGCTTGACCATAGACATAAATAAATATAGACTGGCCAATTAAAGAGTTTTATGAAACGAAAATTTTGTGACTTGCAATTTTGTGTACTTTATTATACAGCATTTATGAGCAGTATAAAAGTGCTTTTTTAACTTTGATACACACCTATATATATTGTAAAATAAGGAGGCAGTGTAGCTTTGTTTAATCTCTAAGAATGAAGATCATGCAACTTTTCATAATTCGGAAATCCGAATACAATAGATATACATGTTTTCAAGTTACATGAAGTTACTTCCTTTTTCCAGTCTATATTTATTTATGTCTATGTGCTTGACATTTACACTATATAGATTCTTGATATAGGCTACTGCCGTCAAAAGCCTGTTTAATTCTGTATGGTAGGTCAAATCCGACTTGTTATTGCCTGTTTGTGGAATAGGAATAGATGCATGTGTAAATATAAAACTGTGAATTTATTTTACATTTAAGAAACAGGTTTTTATTAATATTAGTTCTAACTGCCTGGTGGTGTTCTATGTTCTCTGGACAATCTGTAGTCTCGAAGATACCGGGTTCAACCGGCCATCCAGATTTATTTATATACAAAACTTCCTGAAGCATGAACAGAAATTAGTTCATTTAACTTGGCTACAAACTACGAGTAGCCTGTTTTAGCTACCCTTTTCTATTGTACTACTCCCAATTCAAGCGTTTTACATAAATGTGTGTGTGTGTTTGTTTAAGTTCTCTCGCACCGCAGAAAGACGCGTTGAGTAGCCGTGATCACTGACCGTAGGGTATTGCTTATGTTGGACCTGTTTGATATTTGGCACTGCATACATTCATACACACACGCGCGCACACGCAGCGCTAACGTGTGGAGATTCTTTGGTGTAGTCTGGCTGAGCTCTGCCCCGATGACAGATGTGTTACACGAGGACGGATGCGTTGAGGAATAATAAGATGAATCACGAATCTGAGCTTCCGTGACACAGTACTGCTTTCAATAAACGTTTTTAGTAGTCACTGGCTATACAATAGATGTCTACATTAGTTCAATAGATCTTGTTTATTTAATTTTTACATAATTAAAATGGTCTCCATTAAATCATTAATGTCTATGGTGATGTAGTTAAATATTGTTACGTATTTCTGAATCTTCTGGCTAGATGTATTAGTTGGCACACAAATAAAAACACAGCAAAGAACTTGACGACTAAACTTTCAGTTTCATATAACTTTAATGACTATTAACTCTAACAATTCGTCACTGTAACATGTAGCGTAGAAGACTGTACAATATCTGTCAGTTTACAGTTAGCTATACTTCGTTGCAATTCATCCCTTCACTTCGTTGCTATTCATCTCTTCTCAACTTGCATCGAGCCGTATTCCACAGAACAGACCAACGACACACTTCTCAGTGTCGCTCCAGGTCTCCCAAAGCTGAACCAAGTCGTACTCAAGTCTACCGAATCAGAGCCGCACACGTCTTACATCGACTGTATCGACTGTAACGGCTCAAGTCCGCTGTATAGACTTAAACGACAGTAGTCCACTCCAGTTAACTCTACCCTAGTTAACTTGCATCGAGTCGTACACATCTCTCTTCTACTGTCTCGCACAGTAGACAACAGTACCGACGACTCATTCACGACTAACTTTCATATTAACTCTCTGGCTTATATAGAGTCCCTAATCGATCCTCCAAAGTTCCACAAACACTGCTAGTATCTTCTGGAATAACACGTGAGGAAACGTCACATCCTGTCTTTGTTTATACATGTAGATTCCAGAAAACATCGGCTGCAGTGTCATCTTGCCGGGGTCACAAGTTGTGACCTCTATCTGTCACTGGACATTGCTAGTACCTTTTGGAATAACATGTAAGGACACGTCACATCCTGTCTCTGTTTATACATGTACATTCCAGGGAACACCCGCTGCTGTGTTATCTCGTCGGGGTCACACGTTAACCTCTTCCTGTCACTGGTCATTTGTAACAATATATTGGATGTTATGAACATTTTTTGAAAGATTTATTTCTTATTCTGATTTTAATTAGAGATGAGAATCGAACTCAACTTTATTGCTGCTTATATATTGCATTATCTCGCCAGTTCTTACTACGAAGCACCAGAGACCTATTGAGATCACATTAATCAAATTGGTTTCAACATTAATTAAATTGGTTTATCATTAATCAAATCTGTTTCGATTTTCAGCCCATTTGTCATTCTTAACAAACAGTTTGAAAACTTCAATGCCTTGTTGTATTCGTTGACACTCTCTCTCTCTCTCTCTCTCTTTATATATATATATATATATATATAGGCCTATATATATATATATATATATATATATATATATAAGTCATCAATCATTCTGGCCGGCAAACAGATGGGAAGAACTCTTCAATACTGTGAAGAGACGAAAGCTGAGCGGGCTTGGTCATAGTGTAAGACTTGACTCGTTATCAAAAGTCATTCTTCAAGGCACAGCGGAGAGAACATGAAGAAAGGGTCATCCTAAGAAAAGCTCTGTCTACAGGGCCGGCCTTGGATAATTGGAGGCAGTAGGCGAAGTGAATTTGATGGCTCCTCAAGTGAAATAGGATAAATAAAAATAATAAACAGCGAAAAATTAAAATTACGTTATTTATTTAAAACTGAATGACTCCAACAATAACATTAAGCACAAGTTTCGCCATTTCTTCTCTAAAAAAATTGTTTTGAGTCCTTTGTGAGGCATCCACCAATCGGAGGCACTAGGCGGCTGCCTAGTTTGCCTATGCCTACAACGACAGTCAAGGAACAGATGAATTTCTGCTTGAATCGGAAAGAATATGCTGTGATTCGATTTTGTGAAGTCTATTTTGGAGTGGCAAACTATATCACAGCTCGTCTATGTGTTCCACTTTTCAGACCGTGTTATCTATGGGGCAGATGATGTAAAGGTCATCTGATTCTGTGGCCAACGGTTTACGAGGGTGTCATGTGGCCAGCACAACGACCAACCGCCTTTACTTTTCCCCAACTAATGTCAGGTACCCATTAGAGCTGGGTGGACTCAGAGGCGCCCTAAAGATTCAAAATAAAAATCCGTCTTCACCAGAATTCGAACCCGGGACCCCCGGTTCAGAAGCCAAGTGCCAAACCGCTCGACCACCGCGCCTCCATCTGTGGTCAACGTTTAACGAGCACAACGACCGAGCATCCCGAAATTAAAAATCCCGGTTCGGAACCCAAGCGCTTTACCACTCAGCCACCATGCCCTCGTTTTTGTCTATGTGAATCGGATAAGACATCTTTTTTCCTCTTTCCTTTGTTGTCAGCGAGGCTCATACCAGCACGCACAGTCTCCATGCTGTCAGGTCTTGGGTCATTTCCCAACACTTACTGTGGAACACTTACTGTGTGACACTTAAACACTTACTGTGTAACACTTACTGTGGGACGCTTACTGTGGAACACTTACTGTGAAACACTTACTGTGGGACACTTACTGTGAAACACTTACTGTGGGATACTTACTGTGGGACACTTACTGTGTAACACTTACTGTGGGACACTTACTGTGGAACACTTATTGTGGGAAACTTACTGTGTAACACTTACTGTGGGACACTTACTGTGGGACACTTACTGTGTAACACTTATTGTGGGACACTTACTGTGTAACTTACTGTGGGACACTTACTGTGTAACACTTACTGTGGGACACTTACTGTGTAACACTTACAGTGGAACACTTACTGTGGGACACTTACTGTGTGACACTTAAACACTTACTGTGTAACGCTTACTGTGGGATACTTACTGTGGGATACTTACTGTGTAACACTTACTGTGGGACACTGAGTGTGGGACACTTACTGTGGAACACTTACTGTGGAACACTTACTGTGGGACACTTACTGTGGAACACTTACTGTGGGACACTTACTGTGGAACACTTAGTGTGGGACACTTACTGTGGAACACTTACTGTGGAAACTTACTGTGGAACACTTACTGTGTGACACTTAAACATTTACTGTGTAACGCTTACTGTGTGACACTTACTGTGGAACACTTACTGTGGAACACTTACTGTGGAAATTTACTGTGGGACACTTACTGTGGAACACTTACTGTGGACACTTACTGTGGAACACTTACTGTGGGACACTTACTGTGGGACACTTACTGTGTAACACTTACTGTGGGACACTTACTGTGTAACACTTACAGTGGAACACTTATTGTGGGACACTTACTGTGGGACACTTACTGTGTGACACTTAAACACTTACTGTGTAACGCTTACTGTGGGACACTTACTGTGGGACACTTACTGTGTAACACTAACTGTGGGACACTTACTGTGTAACACTTACTGTGGAACACTTACTGTAGAAACTTACTGTGTGACACTTAAACACTTACAGTGTAACGCTTACTGTGGAAACTTACTGTGGAACACTTACTGTGGAAACTTACTGTGGGACACTTACTGTGGAACACTTACTGTGGACACTTACTGTGGAACACTTACTGTGTAACACTTACTGTGGAACACTTACTGTGGGACACTTACTGCGGAACACTTACTGTGGGACACTTACTGTGAAACACTTACTGTGGGACACTTACTGTGGAACATTTACTGTGGGACACTGTGCGTATTGACCAATTTCAAAACTTCCTCTCCTATTCATACACGTATGTGTCGCAAACTGTTCGATCTATGCGCTTGATACATGTAGGCGGCAGGCCCTATAATGATCAACACTCACGACCCTAAAGCAGTGAACTCTCTACACAGGCGTTGTAAACTATCATTTTGGTTGCTGTAGTCAATGCGGCATTATTCCAGACTCGCTTAGAGAGTTTTCACTTGGCTGCAGATTCCTTTCAAATTTTTATTTGTTTCCGTAATGTCAAGATTTAGGTTGGTACAGGTAGTTGAACCCAGGAAGGGTAGATAAATTCTTGCACCACCGAGAGCCTGAGAGGTGGCGTCTTGTGCCCGAATTTCAGTGTCAGTAAGACTGAACTTTTGACATGCAACTGAAGTCTTAGCAATCCTATTCGTTGACCATTAAATTATAAAATATATATTTAAGAAATTATAAAATCCATGACTAGAGTGGCACATGGATAGGCCTACATTTTTTTTTTACTTATCCCTTAGTCTGTTGGACAGTGGCTAGGAATTTGCCATCATTTGGGGCCCCGGGGGGGGGGGGGCTTGACTTCTTTGGGGGTTCCTGCATTTTGCGTAATATTTATATTTAATGTAAAAAAACACTCATTCAGGGGTCCCCTTAAGTGTGGTCCCGTGAGGATTTTCAAGTTCTGCCCCTTCCTCCCCCACCCTAGCTACGCCTCTGCTGGACCGTTGGGGCACCATGCAAGATTCGTCAACCATCTTTCTCCATTCCTCTCTGTCTTTTGCCTTAGAACCTCTTTCAATGACCGGCCCGTCCATTCTTTTTTTATGTTGTTCTCCCATCGCTTGCTCTGTCTGCCTCTTCATCTTTTTCCTGGTACTGTTCCCTGAAGGAAGGTCTTTGCGAGCCCCGAAGATCTTGTAATGTGGCCATAGATTATTAGCTTGCGTTTTTTTTTAATGATAGTTAGCAGGTCAACATGGGGTCCAATCGCTGCAGTAACTTTGTCTCTAATCTCATAGTTTGTGATGCTCTCTACATTTAGGAGGTAATTATCTTCTTTTTGAAGGAACGTCTGAATTTGTAAGAAGCCTGAGAAATTATAAAGTTATTAGATCTGTTTGTAACCATCTTACAACTCTAATACTAATTTTATTTACTTACAAAGACCAAAGTTAACGCTTTTTCTGATTTAAAGAGCATATGGCGCTCCATATCAATAAAACAGAAAAACTTTCCATGCTTAAAGTGTTGGAAAAGATTAGTTCGTAAAATTAGATCTGTCTTATCTCATAATTACAGACATTGTCTCAAAAAAGAGCTGAGCTCATGCCTATTCCATGTCGATACAAATATGCAATTTACGAGGATCTATTCTCTGTAGATGCGGTTTCGTATGACATGTCGCATCATGTATTCCTTAAGGAAGTATAGTTATTTCTTTTTAAAAAAAGCTTCTTATATCTAGGTGCATTCACAAAAGATCTATTGCTGTAACATGCGCCTTAGACATGTCAGTGTATTTTCTGGAAGGTTTGTGAAGAAAGGCAGACACTTTGCTGCCAATTAGGCCTATCTTTAAAGAAATATATTGGCGAGGAGCATTGCAAAAGGAGTTAAGGACATTGGTTCTAATTAAATTTTTTTTTTGCTGCCAATTAAGCCTATCTTCAAAGAAATAAATATTAGAAAGAGCATTGCAAAAGGAGTTAAAGACATTGATTCTAATTCATTATTTTGTTTTCAGTAAGAACGTGAGTTTATTATGGGCAGGCCTACTGCTATGATATTTAAAAGGTGAGATCACGAAAAGAAAAAAGAAAATGGCAGAGAATGTGTCATCTAATTGACGCCATTCTTATTTCTTTTTCGACGCCTTCCTTTTCCGTCCGTACATAAACATACGGGATTATTAAAGAATTTTTTCCATGACAAGCAGACTGGGCATTTCAAATTGATCGTAAACTCATTGGACGAAAGGGAAAATGTCGATGTGTTTACTAGAGAAGAAATAGGTAGGAAGAATTGCTACGAGGTCTGAGGGAAGTGCGTTAAAACATTTGAACTAGATTTTTATATTACTCCATTTGTTTTCGGTTCTTATTTTTTTCAAAAAATTAGCTTACAAAAATGTAATTTATTCTTAGATACGGATCTAGACATTATTTATTTATTTATTTACCAATTTCACAATCTGTCGGTTTTAATACAGGTTTCCCTGTTGACATTGTAAAACAAAGTTTTATATTGCTTGGAGCTTTCCCTTTGCAATATTTATGAGTCCTTTCTGCAATAAACAAATGATTTGATTTATTGATGAATGTAGGCCCTATATCTAGAAGGGAAAAAAAAAGCACTAGACTTAGAATATTCAAATATGTCTCCTCTAGGAACTTGACAATATCATTCTGCGGATGTGTGTAATCGAACTAGTTCCACATTCTACGACTCTCTAGGTCTGTCAGGTTTATGCCCCAAATAATGAGAATATTTAAGTAATCGATACTGCCAGGCACTCATATATCTCTTGCCAGCGGGTTTCTCTGAATGGAAATGAGAAATAACTCAACAAGGAAAGGGCCAATACCTCTTTACCCAATCTTTTCCCAGGAGAGCGGCTCAGTTATGTACCCTTAGATTTCATTATAGGTGTCTCTGACGCTTTCAGTTGCTTAGAAATGTTTGCAAATGAAATGTCCGTACCAGTCTGTGTGTAGTAGCCTATCTGTGAATTAGTGTGACTACTCGACAAAATGTTTGTACCAACTTTTGTGAATTCTCAATAAAAATGTATGTGTACAAATCTATTTGTGAGTATGCAATGAAATATATGTACCAGACTCTATTTATGAATACTAAGCAAAATGTCTGTAGGCCTACTATTCTGAGTGTAGGCCTACCAGTCTATAAGTGAGTATTCAATAAAATGTTGGCCTATGTACCAGTCTGTTTGTGAGTAGTCAATGAAGCAGGTACAAGACTAACTGTCCTTTTCTATAAGATTTTTTTGGATATTTTAAAATGGATTCTCAAAATAAAAAATTAACTTTGGTGGAAATTGTATAATTTCATTAAAATTCTGCGAAGAAAGAATAGTTGGGGTTTTTAAAAAAAGGTGGGGGGGGGGGGGGGAGAGAGAAGATCGAGTCTATGTGTGTTTGTGTGTCACAGTGGGTGTGTTAATTGAGAGAAAAGAAAAGAAGAAGGACTTGGAGAGTGGCACTGCTAACCAGTCTTTTCAAATTAAAAGCATATACGACCACCCAGTCATTCAAGCCATCTACCAACCATTCATTCAAGCCATCTACCAACCATTCATTCAAGCCATCTACCAACCATTCATTCAAGCCATCTACCAACCATTCATTCAAGCCATCTACCAACCATTCATTCAAGCCATCTACCAACCATTCATTCAAGCCATCTACCAACCATTCATTCAAGCCATCTACCAACCATTCATTCAAGCCATCTACCAACCATTCATTCAAGCCATCTACCAACCATTCATTCAAGCCATCTACCAGCCAGTCATTCAAGCCATCTACCAGCCAGTCATTCAAGCCATCTACCAACCATTCATTCAAGCCATCTACCAACCATTCATTCAAGCCATCTACCAACCATTCATTCAAGCCATCTACCAACCATTCATTCAAGCCATCTACCAACCATTCATTCAAGCCATCTACCAACCATTCATTCAAGCCATCTACCAACCATTCATTCAAGCCATCTACCAACCAGTCATTCAAGCCATCTACCAACCATTCATTCAAGCCATCTACCAACCATTCATTCAAGCCATCTACCAGCCAGTCATTCAAGCCATCTACCAGCCAGTCATTCAAGCCATCTACCAGCCAGTCATTCAAGCCATCTACCAACCATTCATTCAAGCCATCTACCAACCATTCATTCAAGCCATCTACCAACCAGTCATTCAAGCCATCTACCAACCATTCATTCAAGCCATCTACCAACCATTCATTCAAGCCATCTACCAACCATTCATTCAAGCCATCTACCAACCAGTCATTCAAGCCATCTACCAACCATTCATTCAAGCCATCTACCAACCATTCATTCAAGCCATCTACCAACCAGTCATTCAAGCCATCTACCAACCAGTCATTCAAGCCATCTACCAACCAGTCATTCAAGCCATCTACCAACCATTCATTCAAGCCATCTACCAACCAGTCATTCAAGCCATCTACCAACCATTCATTCAAGCCATCTACCAGCCATTCATTCAAGCCATCTACCAACCATTCATTCAAGCCATCTACCAACCATTCATTCAAGCCATCTACCAACCATTCATTCAAGCCATCTACCAGCCATTCATTCAAGCCATCTACCAACCATTCATTCAAGCCATCTACCAACCATTCATTCAAGCCATCTACCAACCAGTCATTCAAGCCATCTACCAACCATTCATTCAAGCCATCTACCAACCATTCATTCAAGCCATCTACCAACCATTCATTCAAGCCATCTACCAACCATTCATTCAAGCCATCTACCAACCATTCATTCAAGCCATCTACCAACCAGTCATTCAAGCCATCTACCAACCATTCATTCAAGCCATCTACCAACCATTCATTCAAGCCATCTACCAACCATTCATTCAAGCCATCTACCAACCATTCATTCAAGCCATCTACCAACCAGTCATTCAAGCCATCTACCAACCATTCATTCAAGCCATCTACCAACCATTCATTCAAGCCATCTACCAACCATTCATTCAAGCCATCTACCAACCAGTCATTCAAGCCATCTACCAACCATTCATTCAAGCCATCTACCAACCATTCATTCAAGCCATCTACCAACCAGTCATTCAAGCCATCTACCAACCAGTCATTCAAGCCATCTACCAACCAGTCATTCAAGCCATCTACCAACCATTCATTCAAGCCATCTACCAGCCATTCATTCAAGCCATCTACCAACCAGTCATTCAAGCCATCTACCAACCATTCATTCAAGCCATCTACCAACCATTCATTCAAGCCATCTACCAACCATTCATTCAAGCCATCTACCAACCATTCATTCAAGCCATCTACCAGCCATTCATTCAAGCCATCTACCAACCATTCATTCAAGCCATCTACCAACCATTCATTCAAGCCATCTACCAACCAGTCATTCAAGCCATCTACCAACCATTCATTCAAGCCATCTACCAACCATTCATTCAAGCCATCTACCAACCATTCATTCAAGCCATCTACCAACCAGTCATTCAAGCCATCTACCAACCATTCATTCAAGCCATCTACCAACCATTCATTCAAGCCATCTACCAACCATTCATTCAAGCCATCTACCAACCATTCATTCAAGCCATCTACCAACCATTCATTCAAGCCATCTACCAACCATTCATTCAAGCCATCTACCAACCATTCATTCAAGCCATCTACCAACCATTCATTCAAGCCATCTACCAGCCAGTCATTCAAGCCATCTACCAGCCAGTCATTCAAGCCATCTACCAACCATTCATTCAAGCCATCTACCAACCATTCATTCAAGCCATCTACCAACCATTCATTCAAGCCATCTACCAACCATTCATTCAAGCCATCTACCAACCATTCATTCAAGCCATCTACCAACCATTCATTCAAGCCATCTACCAACCATTCATTCAAGCCATCTACCAACCAGTCATTCAAGCCATCTACCAACCATTCATTCAAGCCATCTACCAACCATTCATTCAAGCCATCTACCAGCCAGTCATTCAAGCCATCTACCAGCCAGTCATTCAAGCCATCTACCAGCCAGTCATTCAAGCCATCTACCAACCATTCATTCAAGCCATCTACCAACCATTCATTCAAGCCATCTACCAACCAGTCATTCAAGCCATCTACCAACCATTCATTCAAGCCATCTACCAACCATTCATTCAAGCCATCTACCAACCATTCATTCAAGCCATCTACCAACCAGTCATTCAAGCCATCTACCAACCATTCATTCAAGCCATCTACCAACCATTCATTCAAGCCATCTACCAACCAGTCATTCAAGCCATCTACCAACCAGTCATTCAAGCCATCTACCAACCAGTCATTCAAGCCATCTACCAACCATTCATTCAAGCCATCTACCAACCAGTCATTCAAGCCATCTACCAACCATTCATTCAAGCCATCTACCAGCCATTCATTCAAGCCATCTACCAACCATTCATTCAAGCCATCTACCAACCATTCATTCAAGCCATCTACCAACCATTCATTCAAGCCATCTACCAGCCATTCATTCAAGCCATCTACCAACCATTCATTCAAGCCATCTACCAACCATTCATTCAAGCCATCTACCAACCAGTCATTCAAGCCATCTACCAACCATTCATTCAAGCCATCTACCAACCATTCATTCAAGCCATCTACCAACCATTCATTCAAGCCATCTACCAACCATTCATTCAAGCCATCTACCAACCATTCATTCAAGCCATCTACCAACCAGTCATTCAAGCCATCTACCAACCATTCATTCAAGCCATCTACCAACCATTCATTCAAGCCATCTACCAACCATTCATTCAAGCCATCTACCAACCATTCATTCAAGCCATCTACCAACCAGTCATTCAAGCCATCTACCAACCATTCATTCAAGCCATCTACCAACCATTCATTCAAGCCATCTACCAACCATTCATTCAAGCCATCTACCAACCAGTCATTCAAGCCATCTACCAACCATTCATTCAAGCCATCTACCAACCATTCATTCAAGCCATCTACCAACCAGTCATTCAAGCCATCTACCAACCAGTCATTCAAGCCATCTACCAACCAGTCATTCAAGCCATCTACCAACCATTCATTCAAGCCATCTACCAGCCATTCATTCAAGCCATCTACCAACCAGTCATTCAAGCCATCTACCAACCATTCATTCAAGCCATCTACCAACCATTCATTCAAGCCATCTACCAACCATTCATTCAAGCCATCTACCAACCATTCATTCAAGCCATCTACCAGCCATTCATTCAAGCCATCTACCAACCATTCATTCAAGCCATCTACCAACCATTCATTCAAGCCATCTACCAACCAGTCATTCAAGCCATCTACCAACCATTCATTCAAGCCATCTACCAACCATTCATTCAAGCCATCTACCAACCATTCATTCAAGCCATCTACCAACCAGTCATTCAAGCCATCTACCAACCATTCATTCAAGCCATCTACCAACCATTCATTCAAGCCATCTACCAGCCATTCATTCAAGCCATCTACCAACCATTCATTCAAGCCATCTACCAACCATTCATTCAAGCCATCTACCAACCATTCATTCAAGCCATCTACCAGCCATTCATTCAAGCCATCTACCAACCATTCATTCAAGCCATCTACCAACCATTCATTCAAGCCATCTACCAACCAGTCATTCAAGCCATCTACCAACCATTCATTCAAGCCATCTACCAACCATTCATTCAAGCCATCTACCAACCATTCATTCAAGCCATCTACCAACCAGTCATTCAAGCCATCTACCAACCATTCATTCAAGCCATCTACCAACCATTCATTCAAGCCATCTACCAACCATTCATTCAAGCCATCTACCAACCAGTCATTCAAGCCATCTACCAACCATTCATTCAAGCCATCTACCAACCATTCATTCAAGCCATCTACCAGCCATTCATTCAAGCCATCTACCAACCAGTCATTCAAGCCATCTACCAACCATTCATTCAAGCCATCTACCAACCATTCATTCAAGCCATCTACCAACCAGTCATTCAAGCCATCTACCAACCATTCATTCAAGCCATCTACCAGCCAGTCATTCAAGCCATCTACCAACCAGTCATTCAAGCCATCTACCAGCCAGTCATTCAAGCCATCTACCAGCCAGTCATTCAAGCCATCTACCAGCCAGTCATTCAAGCCATCTACCAACCAGTCATTCAAGCCATCTACCAACCATTCATTCAAGCCATCTACCAGCCAGTCATTCAAGCCATCTACCAGCCAGTCATTCAAGCCATCTACCAACCATTCATTCAAGCCATCTACCAACCATTCATTCAAGCCATCTACCAACCAGTCATTCAAGCCATCTACCAACCATTCATTCAAGCCATCTACCAACCATTCATTCAAGCCATCTACCAACCATTCATTCAAGCCATCTACCAACCATTCATTCAAGCCATCTACCAACCATTCATTCAAGCCATCTACCAACCATTCATTCAAGCCATCTACCAACCATTCATTCAAGCCATCTACCACCCAGTCATTCAAGCCATCTACCAACCATTCATTCAAGCCATCTACCACCCAGTCATTCAAGCCATCTACCAACCATTCATTCAAGCCATCTACCAACCATTCATTCAAGCCATCTACCAACCATTCATTCAAGCCATCTACCAACCATTCATTCAAGCCATCTACCAACCAGTCATTCAAGCCATCTACCAACCATTCATTCAAGCCATCTACCACCCAGTCATTCAAGCCATCTACCACCCAGTCATTCAAGCCATCTACCAGCCAGTCAATCAAGCCATCTACCAGCCAGTCATTCAAGCCATCTACCAGCCAGTCATTCAAGCCATCTACCAGCCAGTCATTCAAGCCATCTACCAGCCAGTCATTCAAGCCATCTACCAGCCAGTCATTCAAGCCATCTACCAGCCAGTCATTCAAGCCATCTACCAAACAGTCATTCAAGCCATCTACCAGCCAGTCATTCAAGCCATCTACCAGCCAGTCATTCAAGCCATCTACCAACCAGTCATTCAAGCCATCTACCAGCCAGTCATTCAAGCCATCTACCAGCCAGTCATTCAAGCCATCTACCAGCCAGTCATTCAAGCCATCTAACAACCAGTCATTCAAGCCATCTACCAACCATTCATTCAAGCCATCTACCAACCAGTCATTCAAGCCATCTACCAACCATTCATTCAAGCCATCTACCAGCCAGTCATTCAAGCCATCTACCAACCAGTCATTCAAGCCATCTACCAGCCAGTCATTCAAGCCATCTACCAGCAAGTCATTCAAGCCATCTACCAGCCAGTCATTCAAGCCATCTACCAGCCAGTCAATCAAGCCATCTACCAGCCAGTCATTCAAGCCATCTACCAGCCAGTCATTCAAGCCATCTACCAACCAGTCATTCAAGCCATCTACCAGCCAGTCATTCAAGCCATCTACCAGCCAGTCATTCAAGCCATCTACCAGCCAGTCATTCAAGCCATCTAACAACCAGTCATTCAAGCCATCTACCAACCATTCATTCAAGCCATCTACCAACCAGTCATTCAAGCCATCTACCAACCATTCATTCAAGCCATCTACCAGCCAGTCATTCAAGCCATCTACCAACCAGTCATTCAAGCCATCTACCAGCCAGTCATTCAAGCCATCTACCAGCCAGTCATTCAAGCCATCTACCAGCCAGTCATTCAAGCCATCTACCAACCAGTCATTCAAGCCATCTACCAACCAGTCATTCAAGCCATCTACCAACCATTCATTCAAGCCATCTACCAGCCAGTCATTCAAGCCATCTACCAGCCAGTCATTCAAGCCATCTACCAACCAGTCATTCAAGCCATCTACCACCCAGTCATTCAAGCCATCTACCAGCCAGTCAATCAAGCCATCTACCAACCATTCATTCAAGCCATCTACCACCCAGTCATTCAAGCCATCTACCAGCCAGTCAATCAAGCCATCTACCAGCCAGTCATTCAAGCCATCTACCAGCCAGTCATTCAAGCCATCTACCAGCCAGTCATTCAAGCCATCTACCAGCCAGTCATTCAAGCCATCTACCAGCCAGTCATTCAAGCCATCTACCAGCCAGTCATTCAAGCCATCTACCAGCCAGTCATTTAAGCCATCTACCAACCAGTCATTCAAGCCATCTACCAGCCAGTCATTTAAGCCATCTACCAGCCAGTCATTCAAGCCATCTACCAGCCAGTCATTCAAGCCATCTACCAGCCAGTCATTTAAGCCATCTACCAACCAGTCATTCAAGCCATCTACCAGCCAGTCATTCAAGCCATCTAACAACCAGTCATTCAAGCCATCTAACAACCAGTCATTCAAGCCATCTACCAGCCAGTCATTCAAGCCATCTACCAGCCAGTCATTCAAGCCATCTACCAGCCAGTCATTCAAGCCATCTACCAGCCAGTCATTTAAGCCATCTACCAACCAGTCATTCAAGCCATCTACCAGCCAGTCATTCAAGCCATCTAACAACCAGTCATTCAAGCCATCTAACAACCAGTCATTCAAGCCATCTACCAGCCAGTCATTCAAGCCATCTACCAGCCAGTCATTCAAGCCATCTAACAACCAGTCATTCAAGCCATCTACCAGCCAGTCATTCAAGCCATCTACCAGCCAGTCATTCAAGCCATCTAACAACCAGTCATTCAAGCCATCTAACAACCAGTCATTCAAGCCATCTAACAACCAGTCATTCAAGCCATCTAACAACCAGTCATTCAAGCCATCTACCACCCAGTCATTCAAGCAATCTACCAGCCAGTCATTCAAGCCATCTACCAACCAGTCATTCAAGCCATCTACCAACCAGTCATTCAAGCCATCTAACAACCAGTCATTCAAGCCATCTACCACCCAGTCATTCAAGCAATCTACCAGCCAGTCATTCAAGCCATCTACCAGCCAGTCATTCAAGCCATCTAACAACCAGTCATTCAAGCCATCTAACAACCAGTCATTCAAGCCATCTAACAACCAGTCATTCAAGCCATCTAACAACCAGTCATTCAAGCCATCTACCACCCAGTCATTCAAGCCATCTACCAACCAGTCATTCAAGCCATCTACCAACCAGTCATTCAAGCCATCTACCAGCCAGTCATTCAAGCAATCTACCAGCCAGTCATTCAAGCCATCTACCAGCCAGTCATTCAAGCAATCTACCAGCCAGTCATTCAAGCCATCTACCAGCCAGTAATTCAAGCCATCTACCAACCAGTCATTCAAGCCATCTACCAGCCAGTCATTCAAGCAATCTACCAACCAGTCATTCAAGCCATCTACCAACCAGTCATTCAAGCCATCTACCACCCAGTCATTCAAGCCATCTACCAGCCAGTCATTCAAGCAATCTACCAGCCAGTCATTCAAGCCATCTACCAGCCAGTCATTCAAGCAATCTACCAGCCAGTCATTCAAGCCATCTACCAGCCAGTAATTCAAGCCATCTACCAACCAGTCATTCAAGCCATCTAACAACCAGTCATTCAAGCCATCTAACAACCACTCATTCAAGCCATCTAACAACCAGTCATTCAAGCCATCTAACAACCAGTCATTCAAGCCATCTAACAACCAGTCATTCAAGCCATCTACCAACCAGTCATTCAAGCCATCTAACAACCAGTCATTCAAGCCATCTACCAGCCAGTCATTCAAGCCATCTACCAGCCAGTCATTCAAGCCATCTACCAGCCAGTCATTCAAGCCA
Source organism: Biomphalaria glabrata (assembly GCF_947242115.1). Lineage (NCBI taxonomy): Eukaryota > Metazoa > Mollusca > Gastropoda > Planorbidae > Biomphalaria > Biomphalaria glabrata. The sequence continues at coordinate 44,398,816 of NC_074720.1, read as the reverse complement.
TCTACCAGCCAGTCATTCAAGCCATCTAACAACCAGTCATTCAAGCCATCTACCAACCATTCATTCAAGCCATCTACCAGCCAGTCATTCAAGCCATCTACCAGCCAGTCATTCAAGCCATCTACCAACCAGTCATTCAAGCCATCTACCAACCATTCATTCAAGCCATCTACCAACCAGTCATTCAAGCCATCTACCAACCATTCATTCAAGCCATCTACCACCCAGTCATTCAAGCCATCTACCACCCAGTCATTCAAGCCATCTACCAGCCAGTCAATCAAGCCATCTACCAGCCAGTCATTCAAGCCATCTACCAGCCAGTCATTCAAGCCATCTACCAGCCAGTCATTCAAGCCATCTACCAGCCAGTCATTCAAGCCATCTACCAGCCAGTCATTCAAGCCATCTACCAAACAGTCATTCAAGCCATCTACCAGCCAGTCATTCAAGCCATCTACCAGCCAGTCATTCAAGCCATCTACCAACCAGTCATTCAAGCCATCTACCAGCCAGTCATTCAAGCCATCTACCAGCCAGTCATTCAAGCCATCTACCAGCCAGTCATTCAAGCCATCTAACAACCAGTCATTCAAGCCATCTACCAACCATTCATTCAAGCCATCTACCAACCAGTCATTCAAGCCATCTACCAACCATTCATTCAAGCCATCTACCAGCCAGTCATTCAAGCCATCTACCAACCAGTCATTCAAGCCATCTACCAGCCAGTCATTCAAGCCATCTACCAGCAAGTCATTCAAGCCATCTACCAGCCAGTCATTCAAGCCATCTACCAGCCAGTCAATCAAGCCATCTACCAGCCAGTCATTCAAGCCATCTACCAGCCAGTCATTCAAGCCATCTACCAACCAGTCATTCAAGCCATCTACCAGCCAGTCATTCAAGCCATCTACCAGCCAGTCATTCAAGCCATCTACCAGCCAGTCATTCAAGCCATCTAACAACCAGTCATTCAAGCCATCTACCAACCATTCATTCAAGCCATCTACCAACCAGTCATTCAAGCCATCTACCAACCATTCATTCAAGCCATCTACCAGCCAGTCATTCAAGCCATCTACCAACCAGTCATTCAAGCCATCTACCAGCCAGTCATTCAAGCCATCTACCAGCCAGTCATTCAAGCCATCTACCAGCCAGTCATTCAAGCCATCTACCAACCAGTCATTCAAGCCATCTACCAACCAGTCATTCAAGCCATCTACCAACCATTCATTCACGCCATCTACCAGCCAGTCATTCAAGCCATCTACCAGCCAGTCATTCAAGCCATCTACCAACCAGTCATTCAAGCCATCTACCACCCAGTCATTCAAGCCATCTACCAGCCAGTCAATCAAGCCATCTACCAACCATTCATTCAAGCCATCTACCACCCAGTCATTCAAGCCATCTACCAGCCAGTCAATCAAGCCATCTACCAGCCAGTCATTCAAGCCATCTACCAGCCAGTCATTCAAGCCATCTACCAGCCAGTCATTCAAGCCATCTACCAGCCAGTCATTCAAGCCATCTACCAGCCAGTCATTCAAGCCATCTACCAGCCAGTCATTCAAGCCATCTACCAGCCAGTCATTTAAGCCATCTACCAACCAGTCATTCAAGCCATCTACCAGCCAGTCATTTAAGCCATCTACCAGCCAGTCATTCAAGCCATCTACCAGCCAGTCATTCAAGCCATCTACCAGCCAGTCATTTAAGCCATCTACCAACCAGTCATTCAAGCCATCTACCAGCCAGTCATTCAAGCCATCTAACAACCAGTCATTCAAGCCATCTAACAACCAGTCATTCAAGCCATCTACCAGCCAGTCATTCAAGCCATCTACCAGCCAGTCATTCAAGCCATCTACCAGCCAGTCATTCAAGCCATCTACCAGCCAGTCATTTAAGCCATCTACCAACCAGTCATTCAAGCCATCTACCAGCCAGTCATTCAAGCCATCTAACAACCAGTCATTCAAGCCATCTAACAACCAGTCATTCAAGCCATCTACCAGCCAGTCATTCAAGCCATCTACCAGCCAGTCATTCAAGCCATCTAACAACCAGTCATTCAAGCCATCTACCAGCCAGTCATTCAAGCCATCTACCAGCCAGTCATTCAAGCCATCTAACAACCAGTCATTCAAGCCATCTAACAACCAGTCATTCAAGCCATCTAACAACCAGTCATTCAAGCCATCTAACAACCAGTCATTCAAGCCATCTACCACCCAGTCATTCAAGCAATCTACCAGCCAGTCATTCAAGCCATCTACCAACCAGTCATTCAAGCCATCTACCAACCAGTCATTCAAGCCATCTAACAACCAGTCATTCAAGCCATCTACCACCCAGTCATTCAAGCAATCTACCAGCCAGTCATTCAAGCCATCTACCAGCCAGTCATTCAAGCCATCTAACAACCAGTCATTCAAGCCATCTAACAACCAGTCATTCAAGCCATCTAACAACCAGTCATTCAAGCCATCTAACAACCAGTCATTCAAGCCATCTACCACCCAGTCATTCAAGCAATCTACCAGCCAGTCATTCAAGCCATCTACCAACCAGTCATTCAAGCCATCTACCAACCAGTCATTCAAGCCATCTACCAGCCAGTCATTCAAGCAATCTACCAGCCAGTCATTCAAGCCATCTACCAGCCAGTCATTCAAGCAATCTACCAGCCAGTCATTCAAGCCATCTACCAGCCAGTAATTCAAGCCATCTACCAACCAGTCATTCAAGCCATCTACCAGCCAGTCATTCAAGCAATCTACCAACCAGTCATTCAAGCCATCTACCAACCAGTCATTCAAGCCATCTACCACCCAGTCATTCAAGCCATCTACCAGCCAGTCATTCAAGCAATCTACCAGCCAGTCATTCAAGCCATCTACCAGCCAGTCATTCAAGCAATCTACCAGCCAGTCATTCAAGCCATCTACCAGCCAGTAATTCAAGCCATCTACCAACCAGTCATTCAAGCCATCTAACAACCAGTCATTCAAGCCATCTAACAACCACTCATTCAAGCCATCTAACAACCAGTCATTCAAGCCATCTAACAACCAGTCATTCAAGCCATCTAACAACCAGTCATTCAAGCCATCTACCAACCAGTCATTCAAGCCATCTAACAACCAGTCATTCAAGCCATCTACCAGCCAGTCATTCAAGCCATCTACCAGCCAGTCATTCAAGCCATCTACCAATCAGTCATTCAAATCATTTACCAACCAGTCATTCAAGCCATCTACCAGCCAGTCATTCAAGCCATCTACCAGCCAGTCATTCAAGCCATCTACCAGCCAGTCATTCAAGCCATCTACCAGCCAGTCATTCAAACCATCTAACAACCAGTCATTCAAACCATCTAACAACCAGTCATTCAAGCCATCTAACAACCAGTCATTCAAGCCATCTACCAGCCAGTCATTCAAGCCAACTACCAGCCAGTCATTCAAGCCATCTAACAACCAGTCATTCAAGCCATCTACCAGCCAGTCATTCAAACCATCTAACAACCAGTCATTCAAGCAATCTAACAACCAGTCATTCAAGCCATCTACCAAACAGTCATTCAAGCCAACTACCAACCAGTCATTCAAGCCATCTAACAACCAGTCATTCAAGCCATCTACCAAACAGTCATTCAAGCCAACTACCAGCCAGTCATTCAAGCCATCTACCAGCCAGTCATTCAAGCCATCTACCAGCCAGTCATTCAAGCCATCTAACAACCAGTCATTCAAGCCATCTAACAACCAGTCATTCAAGCCATCTACCAAACAGTCATTCAAGCCAACTACCAACCAGTCATTCAAGCCATCTAACAACCAGTCATTCAAGCCATCTACCAACCAGTCATTCAAGCCATCTACCAACCAGTCATTCAAGCAATTTCCAGCCAGTTATTCAAGCAATCTACCAGCAAGTTATTGAAGCAATCTGCAAGCAGACATTCAAACAATTTACAAGCCCGTCAGTCTAAAAATGCTAGGCTATCAGCCAAGTGTTCATTATTTTTGGCACAATACATAAATTACGTGTCCTAGTTATGCTGTAGATCTATACAAATTTTTTTGTACTGAACTAACGTTGTTACACATTATTCTTTTTGACAGATTTAGAATGTACAATAATGATAATGAAAAAAACAAAACAATTTTCACCATTGCATGAAACCGTGATCGAAATAGATGCACCGACCACTTTTGATCTTCTAAAAGCGAACCCTTTTCATTTAATATGCAAATTATTATTTTTTCATACATAGATCAATGTGCCACGTTAAAACAATTTTTTTTCAACTGTTTTATAGTTATACTGCTGTATAAGTGTGGCTGCCTAGTCATGCTTTATGCTCGCTGGACTGTCTTTCGATCGTCTAGTAGTCTAGACTCTCCCGCTGCCACCCCCACCATGTCGTCCTGCGGGAGGTTTGGACTAGGAAGCAGATTATCTCCAACTCTGATTTCCGAAACACGTTAAACAGTTTAGAAGAGTATTACTATTATAGTATATAGTAGGACTCCTAACGGTTTACCCGCCCCGTTTCTAATTTTTTTTGTAAAATGTTTTGTTTTTGTAAAATGTTTTACATGTTTCGGATGTTCCTTCAGAGTTGAAGATAGTTTACTTCCTAGTCCAAACCTCCCGCAGGACGACGGGGGGATGGGAGCGGGCAGGATTTGAACCCTCGACCATCGATAAATCCGAACGACAGTCCAGCGAACCTCACGACCAGATTCACGACTCTAGATGGTTCATACTCTGCCCGCTGCCACCCCCACCGTGTCGTCCTGCGGGAGGTTTGGACTAGGAAGTAGATTATCTCCAACTCTGAAGTGATTTCCGAAACACGTTAAACAGTTTAGAAGAGTATTACTATTGTAGTATATAGTTGGACTCCTAACGGTTTACCTGCCCCGTTTCTAATTAGTGTGTTAGCTTCCTAGTTTTCAAACATTTTAAGGAACAGTAAAGAAAACAATAGTGAAAGAGGAAGACCACTTTTTAAAAAAAGATTTGTTAAATATCAAGCAAAGTATAAACATTTTTTTAAAGGCTCATCTAGGGGGAGTAACCGCTAAAATCGCTACAATTTCTCTCAATACTCCAAGGTTTAACTCCCTTTTTCAATACAGAAACGAAATTATTTAATTACCACTGATTGATCAACTAATTATTTTTTTTATTGATTCATGTATTGGCATAGACTATGAATAAGTATGCACAATTTCAATTTGATCCTAGAAGTAGGAGAAAATAAAAAGGGGAATAAGTCCATAATTTTTACCAAGAAGACAGGCGGAGGGAGTTGATATAAGCTGTGTTAAAAGGTTTCTGGTCCAACAAACTTGTTTTTCTATGTATCTAGAAGCTACCAATCCTGCCATTCTTTGCACAGTACTGGCTCGTTGTGAAATAAAAAAAGCTTAATAAATAAATAAAAGTTGACATTAAAAACGTATCCATATTGGAAACCTAACTGCAATATGTGGACAATATGTAATGAAGTAAGAAAGAGGATCTGATACAAAAGAAAAATGAAGAAAAAAAAAAAAAAGAAAAAAAAAATGAAAAAAAAAATTGAAAAAAAAAAAGAAAAAAAATGAAAAAAAAAAAGAAAAAAAATGAAAAAGAAAAATTGAAAAAAAAAATGAAAAAAAATGAAAAAGAAAAATTGAAGAAAAAAATGAACAAAAAAAAAAATGAACAAAAAATAAAAAAGAAAAAAATGAAAAAAAAAAAAAAGAAAAAAAAAATGAAAAAGAAAAAAATAAAATGAAAAAAAAAAAAAAATTGAAAAAAAAAAGAAAAAAAATGAAAAAGAAAAATTGAAAAAAATAAAATGAAAAAAAAAAAAATTTAAAAAAAAAAGAAAAAAAATGAAAAAGAAAAATTGAAAAAAATAAAATGAAAAAAAAAAAAAAATTGAAAAAAAAAAGAAAAAAAATGAAAAAGAAAAATTGAAAAAAAAAAATGAAAAAAAAAAAAAAAAAGAAAAAAAATGAAAAAGAAAAAAAAAAGATGAAAAAAAAAAAAAAAAAAAAGATGAAAAAAATTTAACAAATAAAAAATGAACAAAAAATAAAAAATTATACAATAGTGAAAATTAAACGTTATTTTTAATAATACGAATCTAAGAAATGTTTAAATGTCTAGTCATTAGTTTCAGCCATAGACATATATATATAGACTGGACGACAAAGAACAAATTATTATCGGAAATATTTGGGAAAAGATAAGTTTGTAGATCCACATCACAAACCTATATATATTTGCCTATGTCTATGATTATGAAACAAAGACAAAATATTGGGAATATGGAAGTTTTGTACTTTTCAAAACTAAAGATCAAAGGTATATATTGGCTGAAATGTTAGTCCTAGAATTTATAGCTCAATCGCCGCCATTTTTTTTTCACATAGATATAGTACATAAAACATATTTCACTTCCCCCAAATAAAAATAACTTCCTACTTCCAGTCTATATTTATTTATGTCTATGGTTTCAGCCTAACAAAGTTTCATATATAAAACGATCATACGCCGCACCGCACATTCTACACGCGTTCATCTATCCCAAGCAGTGCAACAAAACTCGTTTTCTCTTGTTTTTTCTTCAAACATAAAAACGAAAAACATTCACCAGTTTTGCTTTTAATTTCATTGCTTTTACTAGCTTTTGTGGTCTTTTTGGCTTTTTATTGTCACGGAAGATCCTTATAAAAGGTGCCTTTAAAAAAAAAATAATTGAAATACTTCTTTATAAAGATTGTATGGTCTACAACTTTATAATATATTATTTCTTTCTCTTTTTTTTTTGGGGGGGGGCTCTTCTCGAGATTGGTGACATAATAAGCAGTCAAACTTTTGACAGAAATAATAAAGGGTCTCCTTGCTGTAGGTAACAAAATTGCTACTTTTACTGTCTACGTACACACATAAACACATGTGCAAATCTAGATAAATACCATTCGGAAAACGTGGAACACATGAAACACTGACCTAGAAAATAGATTGTTTATTTTTGTCATTATTATAGATCTACTCGGTGTACTGGAACTGGAGGGCTGCCTGGTCGTGTGTTAGAATGACATATTTCGTCTGGACTGACGTTCGGTGGTCTAAAAGGTTCCGGGTTTGAACCCTGTCAACTGCCATCCACCGTCTTCCTATAAATGTAATTATTTTCATAATTTGAAGGAATGTCCGAAACAAAATATTTATGTAATACTATATAATAGTATTTAGAGTCTAGATATATTTTTGAGTTGGCAACACTATTGAGATGCGAAAAAAATATATCGAAACCAAGGACGCATTCACACACAGTATCATGGATATGACTATGAACAACCCGAAGTCATTAGTAGATTAGATGATATACTGAGAATGTATATATTCTAGAGTGTAGGTCTAGATCTTAAGTTATAATTATGTATACTATAATATAGATCTAGATGACGTCTATAATCTAGTCTAGTTTATAAAGTTTATTGTTATTCAAGTCAGTCAAGTGTCCAAGTCCAGTGACGTCCAGTCTTTTGATTTTCAGACCAACTTACCAAGTGATCATCATCACACATCAGCGGTGGTGTGTATCTGTCTGTAGACTAGAAAACATGGTGGCCGGTTTAGGTATCTGGGCATCTAAACTATTACCATCATTGACTTATTCCTAAATATTCTTATAATTATGTTTGAGATATAATTAACTATAGTGAGTTCGAAATCCGCGTATAAACACCGGAAGTAGTATTCCATTTTTCATATAAAACCTGCATAGGTCCATAAACGTTGGTATTTTGAATTTCATAGTAAAATTACATTTTTATTTTTTTTTGTACAAAATTTGTGCTCAATGTGCTCTAGAATGTTAATATTTTCAAATGGCATGTCCCGATTATTCCAGTGTTGGCTTGTTTTTATTAAAATGAAGATCAAATGACTGCATATTTTTTGTTTTTATGTTTGTCAATTGAAATAATCCGAATTTCAAACTTTTTAAAAAAGGCTCATCTGGGTAATTACTTAAAGATTCGTAATTGATAACTTAGAAGCATATTTTCAATCAGATTTAATTAGAAAAACGTCTTCGAGTGAAGTCCTCTCGATTCACTCAAATATGTGACCAATTATCGATAGTTGACATTTTTCAGCACTGAACACTATATTTTTGGACAAGTTGGCAGAAACAAAATTATCCATGAAAACAAGAGCTTTGCTAAAACATATATACATCCATCACTGTCAGTACGTATTTAAATCCATCTCAATCGGCCCCCTATTTATAACCATCTATGATTTGAATAATTTCTTTTTAAAAGCAATTGATTAATCTAAATATAAAATTAATTATTTTTACATAAGGTTAAATAATTTTCTAATTATTCCAATTCAATACAATATATGATTTAATGTAATCTATACAATTTTTAAAAATTCTTAGTTATCTTTTAAATAAGTTTGTACCACTAGTCATTGGTAGTGTTCATAGAATTTAAGCTTTGTTTGCATCATATAATTATCAACTACTCTAGTTAGGTTATTATTATTTCACTATAATTTTTTTTTTACTATTATTATTATTATATTTTATTACTATTAATTTTAAGATTTTTTTATTAAAATATTATATAGCTATTATTGTTAAATACAAAAATATAAGAAATTGAATTACATTTTTAAAGGCAATACTATGGTTTGTTTTTCACATTTAGGTGAAACATCAAGGACACTTTACACTGCATTAAAAATTGCTAGATGCACCAGAGTTTCTATTTAACTCTCAGATTAATGCTTTTAGTTGTCCTCTAAATTAATTATCAAACCATGATATCTCTACTGTTAGTAAACTCCACTCAATTTTTAAATCAAACTATACCTCAGTCTACACTGGGCATATTAATGAGTTTCTCATTACAAAAGGATTTATCAGGCCCATTAGTATGTATAAAAAAATGTGCTTCACCACAATACTTGGGCTGAAAGAATCTTAGGTTTTTTAATTTATTATCATGAAAAGCACCAAATGCTAAAATGGCTATTTTTAGATGGTAAGACAAAAGTCAATGGCAACAACGCTTGCATTATCTTTGCACTAAAAAGAAATGAGCAAGAGATAAATTTTCTTTTTGTTTACCAAGAAAAAGATGTTGGGAAATTATTATTGCACTAAAAAAGAGATGAGCAAGAGATACATTTTCTTTTTGTTTAGCAAGAAAAAGATGTGGGGAAATTATTATTAAATTAATTTAGTGTGGACAGATGAGCAAGAAATGAAATGGCAAATGAATAAAAGCTGCTTTGAAAGATGTTGGTGTGCCTATTCTTAAAGAAAATATATTGTTTACAACAGCAAATAATCTAAGAATCTGTGAGATTACCCATAGCCTATTAGAAAAATTATGGATGATGCTGAGATTATAATTATTCTTTAACTGTGATACTATTTTACATTTCCTTAAATGTATTTTAATTTTATTTGATTGATTTGCTGATGTCTAAGTGATGATTGTAAATATGCTATTTTATTTCCAAAAAAAACAACAACAAACATTTGTTGCAATAAAAAAAATCTATTTTGATTAATAATCAACCCATAAAATAGAATATCTAGACATTTTTCTTATATAAAATCATGCATTAGGTATTAATATTTAGAATGCATCTATTTTTTTCATAATATTAATTATGTTCTTCATTAACTTGTGTTGCAGATTTGATATAGATTTAAAAATTATTTACTTCATTCTTAAAAAATTACTTAAAATCAAAGCATTACTTTTCAATTTTTTAAATAATATTTTCAGCATAATAATTAATTCATACTTTAAAAGTATAGATACCAGACACTTAAATAAAAAAAAAAATTCTCTTTCAAGATTTAAATCTTTCAAAATGAATTTTTAACAAACATAAGTACTTTTCAATTACAAATAGTGTTTTACTATATATTCATTAAGAGTACACTTATATTTCTTTAAATAATAATTATTAATCCTATCAATACATTCAAAATTGATTCAATGTTACATGCAATAAAGAGAAACTCAAAACAAACTTAGAAAAAAATTGAGGATCATTCTTGTCACAAAATTAGATAAATTGGCAGCACAAACAAAAAAATACTCTTGACCTATTTCCCAGTTTGATTCAACTTCCGGTAGTGAACAGAAATGACATGGATCTAAAAAATCAAGACTTTCCTCCTCTCAAATAAAAATTAATATCTCCCCTTCCACTTGTCATACAATGATAAATTTAGTATGGTTGGAAATATTTTTTCAAGCCCTATTCAACCATATAGGTTTTATTAGTATATTGTGAGTTTGAATTTTTTATCGAACTACCTATAACTATGATATAAATATATAATTATATAGTGTATTTTAGTATTTATAGACATAGATCTATCAAAGATCTATATATTTTAAACATATATATTGCTTGTTTTTTGTTACTTCTTGTTGAGTCTCAAATCTAAATGTAGTTTAAAATATGTTTAAAACCTTATCCTGCAGTTGTAACTCTTTAACATATTACTCAAATTATTTAGATCTACATATAGCCACTATTAGAATCAAAACCCTAGGTGCCAGGACCCTATGTGGTCAATGTCATTTAAAAAACAATGAAATAGTAGTGACAGTGCCTAATATAGATTGTCATCATTTGAAGGCGATGATACTTTACAGATTTATAGAGTATATCTATAGGCTCTAGACTACTCTTTAGTTACTAGTAGTGTAGTAGTTATAGTGTAGTAATATATCTATCTCTCTTAAAAATAGACTCAGATTAGAAATCTATAATGACCTGAAATATATGAATCACCTTCACCTATTCCTTAGTTTGTTGAACTGTAGAGGCACCACACAATCTGTTGACCGTCTTGACCGTCTTTGTCCATTCCTCTCTGTCTTTTGTCTTGGATAAAATTTCATTCAATGACAGCCCATCCATTCTTGTATGTGTCTTCCCATCGCTTTCTCTGCATCTTCTTTTTCCTAGCACTGTTCCCTGGTGGAAAGTTTTATGCGCACCCTGAGGACCTTGTGATATGGCCATAGAGTTTAAGAATGTGCTTTTTACAGTAGTTAACAGGTCATCATGGGGTCGAATTGCTGGGTTAATTCTGTTTTTAATTGTTTCATTTGTGATGCAGTTTTTTGTAAGTATGATCTTTCTCAATTCCATTGCTAGAATCCTCTTCTCTAGTGCTGCAGTCAGCGTCCAAGATTCTATGTCTTTGTCTTTCCAGCTTGTTTTGAGTTTTGCAAGTGCTGCTGTGGACTGTGCAAGTCTGGCAAGTAGTTCATCTGAGATAATAGCTCCAAGGTATTTAAATCTACTGACACTTGTCAGCTTTTTGCCTCCAATACGGATGTCCCTTTTAAAGACCTGTTGGTTATTATTCATAATTTATGCTTTTTCAGCAATGATTTGCATACCGTATGTTGCGGAAGTTTTGTCTATGCACATCACAAAGTCAGCTAATTCTTCTGTCCTTTCCAAACCACCTA